>NC_068577.1:2612000-2913500 GCF_025698545.1 Gossypium raimondii | reverse complement strand
GTAAACCCGAACACAATCATAATCTTGAAATATTTTATTTAATTGTTTATAAATTGAGTTGAATCATGATTCAATTTTTTAAAAAAACTCTCTCTAATCCGTAGCAATCTACCATGAGTGTATAATTCCAGTCGCAAACTATTAGAGTTAAACATTAAAAAGAAAAAGATATTAGGGATTGGGATTTGGAGTAAGATGTTAAGTGAACAAGTGCATTAACAAAGGAAAGAATAAGGGTATCCAAGATGATATTTGTTTAAGTAATAAAATGGAAGGGCTCAACAATTGGCAAGGTTCATCAGGTTCCAAGCAGTGATGAAAGCTTGGTTGGTGGTTTCCACAATCTTTGAGAATTAGTATCTTCAACAACACCCCATTGAAGTGAGGACCTCAAATTCATGGGACTCACTCCCCAAATCATCATATTAAGTGTTGTTGGGTCCTGGCTTTACTTCTCCAGCAACCGACCTCATGATGATGATGATATAATACTAGGGCACATCAACATCAAAATTAATTAATGGCATTTATGAAACTAACTTAGCCTTTGCATTTTTGCGTACTTCAACTTTGAAGGATTAAAATATAATTAAGAAATTTAATCATGGATTGGGTCATTTGTTTAAGTTCGAAGATAAGTTTAAAAGCTTATTCGAAAAGTGAGAAAATTTAAACAAAAATATAAATTTAAAAAACGGATTTAAACAAAAAACTAAATTCATATTTTTTAAACGCGCTAGGCCTCGAGCAAAATTGTTTCATGGGTGGCAAAGCTATTTTGGTATATTATCACATCTTCAAATGCCCCTCTTTTATTACTCATTTGATTCGCAGTTAGCTATTCTTTACCCACAATTTAGATGGTATATTAAAGGACATGTGGAAATGTTGTAATTTTGTTTGCGGTATTTTTTATCCCATATCGGTGCATAAAATCATAATCCTAAATAGCATATCGAATGAAAAGTCTCACCAACGGGGTTATAACCTTGCTATTAGATCTATCCATCAGTTGGGTGGTTTGATCATCCTAACCCGAATATAGATATATGATTTTATTTTACATATTTTTGTTTAGATAAAAAGATTTATTCGATTCTTCTCAATTTCGAAATTGAGTAAATTCGTCTCTTTCAAAAATATCAGAGCAATTTAATCCCAATCAATTTTGAAAATAAGCAATTAAAGAAATTTAATCACAGCGTGAATGTCTTTCATCAATTGCACATAATTTTGATTCGTATAATAACAAGTTTAGCATTCAATCTTTACATATTTCGTCAATTTGGCCTTAATGCTAAAAAATTCAACAAATTTAGCATTAACATTTACACACATGTTGCCAGATAAATTTGTTAAATTAGGACCAAATTGATAGAGTGTGTGAACATTGAGGGCAAAATTAGTTATTGTACCAATCAAAATCATGTACAATTGATGGAAAACATTAACCTCGTGATTAAGTGTCCTTAGTTGTTCACTTTCAAAATCGATAAAATTTAAATTACTTTGATTTTTTTTAGAGAGACCAATTTACTCAATTTTAAAATTGAGAGGGATTTCAGAGGTCTTTTTACTTTTTTTTAAATTTAATTATAAAAAATATATAAATATCAATAAATATTTTAATACTTTTATCATTTTATTATTTTTAAATAGTAATATAATCTTTTGAGAGAATCTTGTCGGACTTAAAATTCTCACTTGAGTCAAGCCTCAACCTGACACATAAATATCTCTAGTTACCATGTGTTTTTACATTTTTTAATGTTTATTTATAAAGTTTTTTATTTACATATTTTATTAACATTTTAACTTATCAAACATGTATCTTTGTCTATCCTTTGTTAGATTTATCTCGAGAGAATTTAAATAAAATTATTAGTTTCGAAAATAGATTTAAAACTTTGAATAAAAATATTAAATCTATATAATATATATAGTAAAGGCCCATACCATTTTTCAGTTTTATAATATGTTTTTTTCTTATTATGTAATTTGTGAAAATAAAATATATAGTATTTTAATATAAATATTAAAAACTATATTTAGTTAATCAAGTTGGCTATATTTAAAATTTAATAAAAAATATAATTTTAAATATACTACTAATAATAACATATATTTAAAAATATTACGACATGCTTAAAAAGCTTAAGTTAATCATTTAAAATGTGAACGGATTAGTCCAAATTTGATGCTTAAACGGAGCTTAATTAAACACTTATGTAAAATGTTGATATCATATAGAAACTCAATCCAATTACGAAGACTTTTTATCGTAAGCTGCAAATCAATAATTTGATAACTTTTATTGTCTATTTTATTTCTATTAGATAATTAAAATTTTCTCTTTGAAAATTAAGTTCTTTTAAAAAAGAAATTAAATATCTAATAATCACATTTAATTTCGACTAAATCCAGAAATAGAATTAAGCCTTTAAATGAACATCAAAGCTCTATTAAATTAATTTTTATCTATAAAATTAAAATTTGAATCTTATTTAAGGAACATCGATTTTTTATTACTCAATATAATAGAAATTAATACTGTAACAAATAAAATTTATTAAAATTGTTATAATAAACGTCGATAATGGTAATAGAACGATCGTAAAGTAATAAGGAAAGAAAAATAAGAACATACAGATTTTATGTAAAAATTCTTTCGAGAAAAAATCACGAGCAGAGGAGGAGAAATTCACTAATGTTGAAAAACGAATAATAGAAGAGGGGTTTCGACTATATCTATTTAAGTATTGAAAAATCATCTTTTATTCAAAGTCAAATAGAAAGAGAATAGTTTTAATAAATTACGAGATGCGGATCACATAGACTCTAACAAAAGTAATAGGACTTTTTCGGTCCAAACGCAACTAATTTGTCCCTTTCTTTAGATTGTATCTTTGGAAGAGCAATACAAAATTATTAATGTATTTGTTTTTATTTCCTTGGTTTTGAAGGCAAGTTTTATGGGACAAGTAAATGGTTGACACGAAACAGGCTAAATTCATTGAAATTGCAACTACTCTAAGCTGCATCTTGACCGTATTATAAATTATAAATAATAAATTACAAAAAGAACAAATTGTATGTAATAGATGGTACTGATTGTGATTGGGGCGGGAGACCTGTCAGCCCATGTTTGAGGATTATGAGGTTTAGGTTGAGAGTTTAATATCTCTTTTGTTTTTGGTAATAAAGAGTTTAATATTTAGGGTTCGAGGATAAAAAGATTCGAAATGTAATTAAAATTTAGAGTGTGATAAACTGAAAAATTAAGTGCTATAAAATTAAATATTGAATCTTTAATACTGAATTTAGGATATTAGAAAGTTGTTTGGTAAATTAGTAAATATAAGTATTGAATATAATTATATTGTTTGATAAAAGTAAATATTGATTTTAAAAGAATATTTATTTATTAGTTTAATCTTATAAATATAATATTTTATATTATTTTGGATAGTTTTAGATAAAAATAAATATATTAATTTGAATATCTCTTATTTTTATAAAAAAAATGACAACTTATTTCAATTTTTTAATAAAATAAAATCAAACTAATATTTTTTAATTTCTTTAATTCGGAATAAATCAAATCTACTCAAATAGGATTCAAACCTACGACCAATTGGTTAACAGTTGACCGCTCTACCACTGAGCTTATGAGGAGTAATGGGAGATTAGATCTCATAAAATTCAATTCTCATTCTCAACCCATGATTAATATGAACTCGAAGTTTCCTTCGTAATCTCCGGAATTTTTTCAAAGTGACTCTGTTCTATGCTTGTTTTTAATTTCTTTTATTTAATTTATACTTTTACTTTTTTATTTATTCAATTTATTTGGTAAAAGGCATGTGGTATGTAGAAATGAGAGAAAATATATTTTTTAAAAGGAAAAAAAAGGTGTAGTGTTAGTTGCTAGTTCATAGAGCTATGATTAGCTGAATAGTGCAGAAGCTTTTCAGGCTCAAAGTCCCCCTCAGATCAACCTTGTACTAAATTCGTATGTTGGCCAAAACATCAAGAAATCGATGTCCAGTCCAGACCAGATGTTGCTTGCTTGTACTGAAAGCTGTGGTGCGAAGAAAGATGCAACAGCATGGCCCAACTACGTCTACGTGCCCAGAATTCAGTAGTGTCTCTGCGGCTGCTGCCTGCAACCCTATCCCCTACCTACAACCTCAATTCTTAGGGCATAGACACACAGTTGTGGGCAAAGGTAGGTAATGCATTAATGGTGGCCTGCACTGAACTCCCCGTCACAGTCTATTGCTACACCCTATCATATAGCTTTACCCGTGTATTTAGTTAACTTGAAATCTTTTTAAGAGTGTTTCTGACTTGAATTAAGTTTTTCTTTTTCTTTCAGAAAATGTGTGGTGATTTTCTTTTACCTGGTAGCACTTTTTTAGCGAGAAAAGGATTAAAGCGACGAAGTGGTGGCTACTGTGGGTATTGGCATCAAACGTCAGGTGGTTACGGGTTGGAACTTGAGACTCCAATTCATGTGCTGTACATATAAATAAATAAATGCACATTTAATATGCATCGAATAGTAAAGAATTTGATGATTAAATAAAATAAAATAAAAATTAAATTCAAATTTGTGAAAGAAAAGAACAATGAGAATTTTATTTTTCGTTTCAAGATTTAATTGAAGTTAATATAAATATTGGGTACAGTTATCGTAATGAAAAAAAAATGAAAAAATTTGTGGAAACTCCATGATTTTTTTTTTTTTTTTTTTTATGTTGACAAGCTTTTCTTGTTGGAGAAAATGAAGATGCATAAACAAAACATGCTCTCCATCCCCAGATTCAAGCAAATGCATGAAACATGAAAACTTGGAGTCCAGCATCTGGTGAACCGCCAATTTGTCAATGTAAGGCTTGTAGTTAACTCGCAATTTAGTCGGAAATTTTCATTCAGTCATATACAAAGAAGATTCTAATATTGTTTTTTCATGTGAGAGATAAAGTACAGAAATGTTAAGTAATCTGCATCATTGAGGTATTAATAAAATAAATTGTTTACACTATTTTTTTTTATAAAACGGGGTCGACTTGGATTTTGAAAATGAAAACAAAAATGAGAGTCACCACCAATCTTTTTTGATGAGGTGTGATCGGTTCACCTCGAAAAGTTTTTATAATCGATTTGATTTTATTAAAACAACGATTTTGGTCCATGAAGCCCAGAAAAACGGGTTCGGGAGTCGGTTACGTACGAGGAAGGATTAGCACCCTCGTAACGCCCATAATTGGTACCTAGTTGATTAATTAGTGTCTTAGTGTCGAAGATTGAAAATTTTTAAGAGTTTTAAAAGTACGATCCTTAAAAAAAACTCGAATAACATGGGTTGGAATTTAGGATTCTCTTGTTCTGAAGGAATATCACATCCAGCACGTTTGGATACAATACTTTAAACCCTTGAAACCAAGATTATCTTATGGTTTCCAAAACCCATATTTTGAAATTTTAAGAGGATATTTGGCTGTTTGGTCGAACGAGAAATCGAAACTCAGCACGTTAGGGCACGTTTTCCCGAATTTACAAACGTAAAATATTTCCTTATTTAGAAAAATTTTCCTTTTTTGCGTATTTGGATAAAAAATTAATGTAATATTTAAAACAATGTATGAATGAAAGGTTACGTTGATGGATGACAACAATATGAAAATACGAATAAACAATTCATAACACGCATGATGACAATAGTCGCGCAATATACATTCCAATAATCAAAAACGAATGAAATAATATAATAACAATTGAAAGTAAGTAATAAAGATTTAAGATGAATAATCTGAAATGCTCAAAATTAACAATGTAAAATTTAACATAAATAAAACATAAAATAGTTTGAAATAAGCATTTCTAAACAATTTAAAATAAACATTACATGAAATAGTTTAAAAGAAATGACACGTAAAAATCTAAAATAAATAATATACATAAAAGCAGTTTAAGATAAAATAATAGAAAGTAATTGAAATAAATAAAATATGAAACAATTTAAAATAGATAATATATATCAAGCAGTTTAATATGAACAATATAAATAAAATGAAATAAGTAAAATGTAATCTGCTAAAAAATAATAATAATGAATATAAAAATTTAAATAAAATAATAAATAACAAATTAAAGGATTAAAATAAAGCGGATTAGGGACTAAATTAAAACTAGGACGAAATTAAATGGATAAAATTATAAAAAAAATGAAAAAGTGAACAGAGGATTAAACTGAAAACACGCGGAAGGAGAGAGGACCGAAAGGGAAATTATTCCCACTCTCAAAACACGCCACTTCATAGGCGACCAAATTGGAAACAGGCGAAAAATGGAAGGATCCGCTGCACAAATAGCCCAAACATTGAAAACACGCGGATCCCTCAGGAGCGGGTCGAGTCGCACGCGGGCTAGCGTCAAAACGATGCCGTTTAGCATCTGAGGGAGTTTAATAAAAAACGATGCCGTTTTGGTAAGCTGTTTAAACCCCAAATTTTACCAAAAATTCCATTATACCCATCATTAAAAAAAATTCAAAAGCCTTTCAACTCTCTCCCCCTTCTCCTCTTTCGTCTAGGGTCCAATCGTGGCCGATCACGCTGACCACCGACCCCACGGCTGACATTGTGGCCGTCCATGGTGGTCGAAAGCCCAAAAGCCCATTTTTTACTCCCCTTTTGGCGTAGAGCCCAGATTTGGGCCCGAAAGACACCGAAAGAAATGGAAGAAGAAGGTCCCTCCTCTCCCCTAGGCTCGGTTCCGGCGAGAGAAGAGACCTCCAGCGACAAAATCGCGGTAGCCTCAGGTGAGTCCTTTCCTTCCCTCTTTTGGTTTTGTTTTTTATTCAGTGTATGTAAAAGAAAGGATAAAAAAATTAAAATAAAATGGACTGAAAAAAAATCGTGCGAACCTGTAATAAAAATAATAATAAAAGATCACCTTTGAAATTTGTTTTTCTATTTTTTATTTTTCAATGTTCGTAAAAAAAGGAATAAGAGATACAAAGAAATTGGAGTGGCTTTTATAGCCGAGATTACAACTGTTTGCTTCTAGTTTTTTTGTCTGTTTCTATGTTGTTTCTTCTGTTGGCGCCTTGGTTGTTGCGTGTTGCAGGTGACAGAGATGTCAGAGCATGCGGAGGAGGCGATAGACGAGCAACGGCGATGACCAGGGGAAGTGCGAGGAGGTTGGCGGCTATGGGCAGACCTAGGTGCGGCGCACCTAGGGTTTCCTTTGGCTGAAAATTTTTTAGTTTTGGGCTAGGGTTTAGTTTGGCCTAAGGGTTAATTTGTATTTGTGCCTGGCATAATTGGGTTTGTTATAATTTTGGGACTTTATTTGTCTGACTTGAGTGTGTTGGGCCCGGGCAAAAATTGGGTCTTACATAAATCATTCAGATGGTTCCTACATTCTCATAAACGATAATTAACATCGATAATTGTTGGGATCGACCCGTATAAATAAAGAAATAGAAAAGGTAGAGAAGAACAAACACAATTTTTTTATGGAAAACTCCTCCGAAGAGGATAAAAAAATCACGGGAAAAGGAGACTTCGGCTTTTTACTAAATGAGTAAACAAATGAGAGTACAATATGAATAAAATAAACATAAATGTACATTACCCAAAATCCCGAATACAAAACCCTAACTCTCAGTGTTGTCTCAAAAGGGGTACAAATACCACAAAAACTCTTGCCAAAACTCATAGAAAAGCCATGTAGTACTATATTTTTAATTGCTTCTGAATTGGCCCCTTTCAATAGGTTAAGATTAGGTCTAATCATACGAAAAAAAAAGATAACATAGTTTAACTAGGAGAATAAATTCAATTAATATGGGGAACACGTCGCCATATCACAACGTCCTCATTTGCGTCATCATGATGTTGTCCGTCATCGCAATGTCAGAAAACTTCTCCTCATGACGTTGTCCTCTGTTCAGCCGAAAATACGAGACACACCCGACAATAATTTTTCTTATTAGTGTTATCGTTGAACGTCTATATATTTATTTCCGATTCATAATTTTCGATTCCAAATTAGACTGAACAATCCGAAACCATAACTGAGATATTGGAAGAGAATGGAAAACAAGTTGGTATGGACCTGGTTCTGAGAATTATTAACACTATTGTTTATGTGTCTTTTAAAATATAATTTAGAACAAGAAGAAGAATTATTGTAGAGAGTTTTTTTTATGTTTTAAGAATTACATAATTTATTCTTTTTGTCTTTCTTTTTACAATTTTTTCCTTTTATTTTTTATTTTACATTTTTTCTTTTATTACGATTGTCTCTTTTCTATTAAAGACATTTTATTAAAACTTATCATCCTACCAATTTTTACAAAATTTTTAAAATAAAATTTTCATTCTATAAATGCCGAGAGCTAAATTTATTGATTTTCTTTTTAATTTGAACTAAAATGATAAATTTTGTAAACATTGAGGGTTAAATTCGTTAAACTTTTCATACTTAGAATCGATTGATAGAATGTGTAAACATTAGAGGGTTAAATATATATACCTATACTAATAAGGCGTTGATTCAATTGGTGTCACTCATCAACTGGTCCTAACACAATTTAAAATCATCAAAAGTTCATTCATTTTATAAATTTTTAAATATCATTTTGATGTGGTTTGATATTTCAATAAATATCGAAAAATATATACACATAATGAAAATTATAAGGTTTGAACCCAAGGCATCATGGTGTTCATTATTTTAACTTTACCATTTCAACCAAAGTCACATTTAACTTTCATACCAATTTTTTTCCACCTTTGTTATATAGATGTTTTCGCTCGTATCTTGGGTGTGTAATAATCTTGTATACAATAGTCTCTTGTTGAGTTTGGTATTATGAATAAACTAGACACCAACTCGAACATATTATTATTATTATTATTATATTTTATCTTTTATATTTTTATATGAAATACTTAAATAAAACAATTAAAAATCAAATGTATGAAGATCGAACTCGTAAAAATTTATACATAAACACATTATCATTCAATTATTAAATAATTTTTTAAAATATATTTTAATATAATTCATTTTACCTACATAATCTAATATATATCTATACTATATCTATAGTACATGTAAAGATTTTGACTGAGTGGGTGTCACCCATAATCAAGTTCTAACTCAACTATTAATTTACTAAAAGGCCCTTATTTAACAAGGCAATAAACATTAATTTAAAGGAATTTTAGTCTTTTCTTATAAAATCTAGGAAAAAATACTTATGATGAGATTTAAACTTAAAACACCAAACATATACTCTCCCAACTTTACCATTTCAATTAAAGTAATATTTAGTTTTTATCTTAATTTTAATAAATATATTATATAATTGTTTTCACCATATCGCATGTTGGTCGGTTGGGTATGCCATATCTATCTATACTTACTATATATAAAGATTTTGACAAAGTTAGTGTCACTCGAAACGAATCCTAAATTAGTTGTTAAATTACTAAAAGTCTCTTATTTTAACAAAGTAATAAATATTAATTTTAGGGTTATTTTGTCTTTTCCTTATATAAAATCTAGAAAATGCTTATGATGAAATTTGAACCCAAAACACCAATCATAAACTCCCAACTTTACCATTTCAATAAAACAATATTTAATTTTTATGTCAATTTTAATTAAACTTACCATATATAAAGATTTTGGCTAAGTTGGTGTCTATAGACAAACCATAATGGTGACAAATGCCCCCCAAAATTTTGGAAACTTTTGATTTCTCTCTTGAAATTTTTAGAAAATTTTAATTAATTAGACCCCCAAAGTTTTTGAAAATTTTCATTTCTTCTTTGAAGTTTTTAGCAAATTTAATTAGGCTCCTCTAGTTTTTGAAAATTTTCATTATATATACCTTTTAATTTTAATTAGATCCTCACATCTTAGTCCCAAGATTCGTCATTGTTGAAGTCACCCATAATCGAGTCCCAACTCAGTTGTTAAATTACGAATAGACCCTTACTTTAACAAAGCAATGGATATTAATTTAGGGGTATTTTTATCTTTTTAGATAAAATCCAAAAAAAATGCTTATGATGGATTTAAACCTAGAATGTTGAACATAAACTCTCTCAACTTCACTATTTCAACCAAAATAATACTTAATTTTTATGTCAATTTTTAATAAATATATTACACAATTTTTTTACCAACATCGTTGGTTGGTTGGGTGTGCCACATATTTAATGTCATTAATTGAGTTAGTGTCCCAAGTTAACTCGATATCAACTCAAAAAATGATAATACTATGATACACCTTTGGAATACATTTAATATTCTTAATATATGTATTTACCTATTTACATTTCTTTTTACTCACAATTTAAATTTATTTACTTTAATTTTGGTACATATTTCATATGTGTACTATTATTATTAGTTTCAAACATTACGTTTCATTATTATTTTTATGTATATTTTTTGAAACAATCTCATTATAAGTTCTGGTCATATTTGCTCTTTTTCACACAATACCTAGAACTACCCATAGCCCCTCCCCAACGCATAAATAAGAAGATATATTATTTTTAAATGTACAACTATATTTTAAATACGTGATTTCTGTTTGAATATTTTCTAATTATATAAAACACAAACTTCAAAAAGATCAATGAAGTCAACTAAGTTATATAATAACAGGTATCAACAATTTGCATGATGACATTTGGTTGATATTTATGAAACCTGGTTTTAGGTGCATTGGAATCCTCCCATTGCCATCATCCCCTTCGAAGTGTAGGTTTCAAACAAAGTTTCGAGTTTCGTTTTTTCTTATCTTCCTTACAAATGATGTTAACATAAAGGTAACTTGTTGGTACGTCTAACAAAACAGATAAGTTCCACTCCATTTTATCTTCATTTCCCACATCTATATTTCAAAGTTAATGATAGTATATTGCTCTAGGGTTTAATCAATCCTCCACTTAGTTTTAGGAATATTATTTGGCTATTTACCAATCATAGAATAAATTTCCACATTAGGTTTAGGGTTTTCTTTTAGATTGAAAATAATTGACTCATGTTCATCGTTACGGTTAAAAAACAGTATAAAACTATTAAATTTTACATTTCTGACACAATGCTTATAACTATCCAAAGTCCATTTTTAACTCATAAATAGGAGGATAATGTACTTTAGCGCACTTGAACCCACGTCCTTCTGCATTGACAACAATGCTTATACTAATCGAATTAAGACTCAATCGGCTACACTTACTCTTGTTATTTCCTACATAAATTTAGTTTAGATTTTTTTTTCAAATATGAAATTATATATTCTCATATATATACATAAAAATCAAATTCCTTTTTTTAGATAAAACAAAACTAATTCAGTTGACACCATTGTTGTTACAATAATTAGAAGAATATAACTTTAAGTCCAGATATTCTTCTTATTTAAAAATCTGAGGGGTTATAGATAATAGTAAAAACTGTACCAACGCGGTGAAATAAATGGAAAATTGTGAGATCTAGCAAATGGGGATGGATAGATGAAAGTGTAATGGAAGTAAAAGGAAATGAATGCACAAGGATAGAAGTCTGGTAGGGCACATTGGTTGTGTTAAAGGAGAGAAAGGTAGGGCATGGAGTTTCCATATCCTCCTTACATTATTACAAAACAAAATTAATAGCCGCAAGTGAATTGGCCAACAAAAGACACAACAGTATCCGATGAAGACAACTCCTTTCCCATATAATAATAATTATTATCTAATACCTTCGGTATCCGATAATTATATTAAATTTAGAATTGCATTAAACCGAATACAGTAAACGATATTATTTTATACAACCATAATACTTAAAAATATCGAAATATCGAATTCCTTATCATTTAAATCGAACATAAATTTAATAATATTTAACAAAAATCGAAACCCTTTGCTAATAGAGAAGCCCTTTACATTGGATCTGCTGAAATATTTCATTGCTCCCTCCTATCTCTCTCTCCCCTCTATTATTATTTCATCATTGTTATTATTGAAAGAATTATTTATTATCGTCGTCGTCATCATCAATGAAAGATAAGATGGAACGAAATCGACTATTAGTCACTATATTCGGAAATTAAATTAGATATTTTACTTAATTAAATACTTGGATCGATCTAGATATCTCATCACGAGTTTAGGGTTTTTAGCATTTATGTTATTCATATTCTATCTCTTTTCTAAATGTTTTATTTGATATATCACCTACATTTAAACATTTGTACAAAAATATGTTCTTTCAATTGTATGAATATTTAATAAAGAAAATGAATATCCCAATGGCTTAGGCAGAGAAGCTCAGAAATTTGTTAACCATTGAATCAGATTGGACCACATTGGCACAATGACATTACACACAGCAACAATGCAGTTTCTTATTATGTCTCATTCACTCTTGTGGGAATTTCATTTTCAACCCATTAACCTCATCCTCTCCAAGCACCCAGCATGATATTTATTTTAGGCTTAAATTTTAAATTATAATTTTTTAAAGAGTTTTATTATATTAATTTATTATTTTAGAATTAAACTAATACCTTTACCTCTCTCTAACTACGTTCGCGTGTCACGAGATTAGAACATTCGCAACTGCATGTTATATTCATATTTAAAATTTTAATTTCGTAATAATATATATATAATATATATCTGAAATTAAAGGGTAGTTTTGAGTTGATAAAGGACCAAATTAAGAGAAAGTGATGGAAGAAACAAGATAGGGAAAGAGAGGTCCCATATGGCCCTTGGGTGTGGGCATAAGGTCATGTAATGCAAGTGAAATAAATAAATAAAAAAGTATAGGGAGATGGGGAGAGGTAAGAGGGGCCATTGTTTTGTTTTAGTGATAATGGAAGTAGCCTTCATCCTCTCTGGACTTGTTCCCACCAGTTCTGTATACCATATCTACTACCACTTTAATAATTAAATACTATACTAGAATTTTAGTTATACAAATATACTAAATTTTTATTTTATCTTATTTAAATTATTAATATGTCAAATTTTATATAAATTTTAATTATCTGAACAATGGGAGGTCCGTTTATTATAGAGTTATTTACTATCTAAAAGAAATATCATTTCCGTTTAGTAAAGTTGTGCAAATGAAATCTTTTGTTTATAGTTGAATTGTAAATGTAAAAACAATTTTCATGTCGTTTTTAAACAAGAAATGTCAGTGCCAATAAAATTTAACCTTATTTGATTATTTTTACCGGTATAGAAGCTTACATTGATCTACTTAATAATATAAAGATTTATTTGAATCGATCCTTATAATAGAGGGACTTGGTCAGTGCTTTCACCCATTTATAACACATTAAAAATAACAAATCAATTAGATTTTCTTAATACATTGTTTAGAATTACGCATAAGTACCTCCCTCAACCCTTAAATGGAGAGATAAAGATACTTCATCACTCTCGAACCTACATTCTCCTGCACTGACAATAATTTTAATGCCAACCAAAGGCAAATATAAGGGGGCTAGCAGGGACCCCGGTCTCCCTAAAATGGAAAATTGATATTTAGACTCTTAATTTTTTTAAAATTTTAAATTCATAAAGGTAAAATTGTACTATAACCCCTTAAATTATAAAAATATAGATTACAAAAAATTAAAAATTCATTCAGCCCCTAAAAAATTATTCTTACTTCGCCCATTATGGAACCAAATTATATAAGGGAAAGAAGGATTGAATTGTAGGAGTTGAAACTTTAAATTTAATGTAAACCAAATTTTAAAATTAAACAAAAATCTTTTGCCTTGAATCATGATTATGACTGTAAGCTCTAAAATGCCTCAATCATGTTGTGGTATGACCTTCGCAATAATAGTGTTTAATTTTTATTATTTTTTTACTAAAACTGGATTTTTTAATTTATTACAAATTTAGTAAGGATGTGACTTTTAGTGAAGAAGTGGATGATTTTTGGTTCATTTGTCGTTTTAACTAAAAGTTTTTGATTGTGATTATGAAAATAATGAAATGAAATGACTTATTCTGTTGTCAAATAATTTTTTCCTAAATCAAAGATTATTTTTATATTTTTTAACATTAATTTTATTGTAAGTTTTATTATATCTATTCTTTTTGATACAGTGTTTAAAATTATCTATAGCTCATTCCTAACCCTTAAATAAGAGAATAATGCGTTTCAGTACACTCAAACTCATTGTATTGACAACAGTACAATACTAATCAAACTAAGACTCAATTAATGATTATTTTTAATTTTTTAAAGTTTAAAAAAACATAAAATAATCGATAATTTCAATAATAACTATCACTTTTCTAAAACATAAAATTTGGGTGTCACTTCAATTCCACATTTTCTTAATCCTAACCATCACTTTCTTTAGCATAGAATCGGCATCATGGTAAAGAGTATTTATCACTCCAAGTGTGGTTTAGGTTCGAATTGTGCTAATCGTGTTCATTGTTTAGGTTTTGACTTGTTACTAATTTACAAAAAAAAATTTAGAAATTTTCATTACTCTCTCTTTTTTAAAATTTTTTTAAAATTATCATTAAATCTCGTAAAATATTTTAATTTTTCATTTAACCCCACATAAATTTTGGAAATTTTTATTAAACCCATTTTAAAAAATTATAATTAAATCTCTCTAAAATTTAATGTCACAATCTATTACATATATTAATAATATATATTGTGAATGAATAAGATAATGCCACATTATTAAAAATTTTAAAACTAAATTTATTTTATTTTTAATGATTTGACATCATTTTAACAATGCATATAATTATAAATTGTTGGTATATTAAATATTAAAAAAAATTCTTGAAGTAAAAGTTAAGCACCAATGCTCTTCTACCTTTTATAGACAACACATGTACTACTTAGTCATGTTCTCGTTGTTAAAATCAACCTTCAACCCAACCACCTTATGAAATTTCTTCCTTTTTGTCGTGCTCTATCTAAAAGAAACAAAAAGATAATTCCGTTAAAACTGGGTTTTTTTATTAAAATAATATTTTAAAAAAATATCAAAATGGCTTCTTTCAAAAATTATGTACCAAAATAGTACATTTAGGATGGTGGAGGGTGGTGCATAAGCGGCACCACCCTAATTCTGACAAAAATAAATAAAACTGTTAAAAAAATAAATTGACAAAAAGAAGTCGTTGTACGATGGGACATGTCACTTTGAAGGCCCGTGACTTGTTTGGGGACCATTATAAGATCCCCAATGGCCATTTTTGGCCAGTCGAAAGAGAGAAAGAAGAAGAAAAGAAGAGAAGAAGAAGGAGGGGGCGGGAAGGAAAGGGAAAAAGAAAGAAAGAAAAAAAGAGAAGCAGAATAGAGAGAGCGAAAGAGAAAGAGATGGAAAAAAAATAAATAGAAAAGGAAATAAGAGTTTGTTGTTTAGGGAAGATTAGGTGTTTAAGAAAAAGTAAATTTTTTTGTTATAAATTAATGTTAATGTGTTTTTGTTGTTGTTATTGTTGATTTAATTCGGATTTAATTTTTAATTTTATTTTTGTAAGGTATTATTTGGTTAAAAAGAGTTATTAAGGTATGTTGTATTTATTTTATATTTTCATTCATTCATAATTTATTTTAAATATTTATTGAAGTAAAAAGCCTATTTATATTACTATAGATTCAAAACAGGTAAAGATAATAAATAATTTGGATTCAATTTACCAAATTCTATAGATTCAAAAGCAGATTTTGTTACAAAATGTATTATATCAAATAACTTGCTTCCAAGATATAAATAGAGAACAATCTTTTTTAATATATTAATTGATGATAGAAAATTTAAAAAAATGGCCTAAAATTACAAAACCCATGATAATAACATAATCAATAATGGGATCCACTTACCTTAAGGTTGGCATGTCAAGCATATTATATATTATATATTATGATTACACTCATGATATAAACAAAATATAAGGTAATAATATTTTTAAAATTTTATATATAAATATCAAATTATACTTTGAAGGTAACATTATTGGTTTAAATCTTGTTATAAATAAATTTGCTATTATTCTGTTAATTATTTTGCTTCTCAAAATTAAAAGTAATCTTTTTAGTTGCTAGTAATTCCCAAAGATCATTCATTAGATTCCTTGACAAGCTCTCAAAAAGAAAAAGTTGGGAAACAATATTTCGAAACCGTTATTTATTAAATTAATATTTTTAATTTTAAATAGATTAAACTAAAGTTGGAAAAGGTTTTATTTATTATTTTTATATAATTTATTTGTTATGTGGGTTTTAGGTTGATTAGATATATTTTTATGTAATTTATTTGACATGTTATTTTGATTATTTTAATATAATTTTTTATTTTTTATGTAGGTAAAAGATGAGACCATTGATATGAAATTTGGAATTAATAAGATAAATTAGGAATTAGTTTATATGTTCTAATTTTCTAATATTTTATAATTGAGAATAATAGTTTATGTTTTTAAATTTTATTTTATGTTTTTATAAAATATTATAAATGAAATTTCTTTTGAATCCTTCTATGCAAAAAAAATTATATATTTTTACAATAATTAAGTTGGAATGTTATTATATATATATATATATATATATATATTATATTTTAAACCAATACATTTTACTTATTATCATTTTAAAATAATAATAACGATATTTGTATTTATATATATATATATTATATTTTAAACCAATACATTTGACTTATTATTGGTGCATTTTGGTCACCCCGATTCCTATAATAAAGAGCGATCATTGTCTCCACGTCTTCATCATCTACAAGTTCCATTTCGGTGAATTTGATGGGATTTGCCGAAACTGGAAACTTGTAGAAAAGTTTCGAGATCCTTCTCCCAGAACGTCTAACAATTTTTGCGCTAATCATTTCCTTCATAGCATTGAACGAGACATTTCTATTAAATCTCATTGCTATTTGATGCCAACATTCAAATATACATCAAATGGTTACTAACATAAAAATTGATTATCCATCTTCAATACTCAATCTGTTAAAAAATAATTTTTATTTTTTTCATTGTTATCACTAACTAACAATTACTTTATAATAGTTACTAACATAAAACTTTCAAATATATTAAAAAAATTTAAAACGTAATATTCACAATAAACACAATTAATCTAAACACAAAACTTACTAACAAATCACAATAAACAAAATAACTTTAAAACAAAACATAAAAATAATACTAAACAAACTATATAATACTAACAACATAAATTTTTCTTATCATAATCTATTCTATTTGAAAATAACAATAAAAATAAAATTACATTTTTTTTTCTTCTCTTTTCTTTCTTTCTTCTCTTCTCCCTCTCTTCTTCTGCTATTTTTTTTTTACCGACGCCTTAAAATAGAGCCGGATGGGGTGGGAGGGGGGAAGTGGGTGTCGCCTATTGGGATGGCGTGACCAGTGCCGCCTATAGAGAAGGCGTGATCGGTGCCGCCTATCAGAAAGGCGTGATTGGTGCTGCCTCTTCCCTAGGCGTGACCAGTATGTGCTTTCCCATCAGATTATTTTAACAGTTTTTTTTTGTCAGAACTAGGGTGGTGCCGCCTATGCACCACCCTCCACCACCCTAAATGTACCATTTTGGTACATAATTTTTGAAAGATGCCATTTTGGTTTTTTTTTTTAAATATTATTTTAGTAAAAAACCCATTAAAACTAAAATTAATTCATCGAATATTTAAGTCATGGGTAAACTATCAAAATAGTCACTTTTGTTTTCCTTAGGTTACATTTTAGACATTTATGTTTGAAATGTTATGTTTTAGTCAGTGAGCCGTTGATCGTCGTTAACGATGTAACAATAAGCTGACGTGGCACGTTAAATCATCATTTTAAATAAAAATTTTAGGTTAAATTATACAATTGGTCCTCGTATGCTTTTTGTTTATGTTCTTTTAACTTTTTTTTTCCTCTTTATTTTCTATTCTCTTCTGCTCCACCTTCTATTTTCCTCCCTTCTCCATCTCTTTTAACGTAAAAGAAAAAAATTAAATTGCTTAAAACGAAAAAAATATAGGGATCAATTGTATAATTTAACCTAAAATTTTCATTTGAAATAATGATTTAATGTGCCACATCAACTTACCGTTACACCATTAACGACAATTAACACTCAGTGACTAAAATGTCACAGCACGATAACGTAAGTGACTAAAATGTAACTCGAGAGAAACAAAAGTGACTATTGTGATAGTTTACCCTTAATTTATTTATTTAAATTTGTATCCCATAAATATAAGATCCAAAATATTTTGAATTTAAATCGGTGAAATTGTAACAAAATTATTGTATTCTTTTTTTCTTTTTGCAGATTTGACTTTTTAGTTTGATCATTTCTAGTCTATTAATTTAGTCAGATAATTAAGCTCTTTCAATATGTGATGATGTGATGTTATTTATCTCGATTTTTTATATACATAGATAATTCTTTTTGCACTTTTAAAAAAGAAAAAAATAGTATAATATTTGTCTAACTATATAAAGATGTCAAGATGAATGTGTCATATAATTTGATAAAATTAATAGGAAAAAGTTAACCTCACAATAGAAAATGCAAATTTTGGAATGCTAAGGTGTTTAGGAATATGGAAAGCACAAATCTGCACCTTGACCAAGCAATCTACCCTTTTTTGCCGATTTCATGGAGTGGTTCAAGCTGAATAGAGATGGCTCTTCTCCTTTGTAACCCCAGGGTGGTAGGGAAATGGGCAGTAGGTTCTTACACTATACCAGATGCTAAAATCGTTTCTATACACACACATCACGTGAGAGTGGAATAGGAAGCCACTGTAAGCTATGTCCACCTTAATATCTTACAACATTCCTTGATACTTAGTAAGCAATAGTGTACCTACTCGTTTGAACAAAACCCCGTTTGAACAAGTAACCTGACATGTCAGATCAAGATACGAGATCGTGCCACATGTAAGAGCTCATGTGGGGGTAAGGATGTAATAAAGGCGAGGTTTCCTCCTCCGTTTGCAGGCCTAAAAGCTAAAAGACTACAACAGAAAACACTTTTACGAGGATGAATCATTATCCATTTAATATATATATTAACAATATGAAAAAATAATTTAAGAATAAGAAAATATATCATGGCTTCCAAAAAAAAAAAAGTATATAATTGTTTAGGAGAAAAAGTGGTTTGAGGTTAATGTTGCGGTTCACTTGGTGGGTCAAGAGTCAAGTGATTGAGTTGAGCGAGGAGAGATTATGGTGAGCTTGGAAAGAGTTTAGCCAAAAAAGAGGTGGTAGAAAAAAGATTGATCTCCATTGTTATGCGGTTTGGGGGAGTATTTAAGGAGAACACAAATGTCACATATCCTTCTTTTATTGGTGGGCTTTATCATTTTAAATAAGTGTCTTGTTAGATTGGTTATGTGACTTGATGTGATGGATTGTAGGATATGTTAATGGTGAGTGACATATCAGATCAAAATATGAGATTGTGCCACATGTAAGAGCATATGTAGAGTGGGGACGTAAAAGAGGTGAGGTTTCCTCTTCCTTTTGTTGGTCCAAAAGCTGAAACACTACAATGGGCAAACATTTTTACATGGGATAAGAGCGGAAGTGACTAAGTTGATGGAGAAGAGACTATGAAGAGCTTAGAAGGAGCTTAGGAGAGAGAGAAAGATGGTAGAAGAAAGATTGATTAGTTTTTTAGAGTATTTAAGAGGAAGAGTTATATGTCATGTGTCATCATTTGATTGGTGGGCTAGTTATTCAAAATAAATGTATTATTATGTTGGCTATATGATTTGACAGGATGGGGTTACAAAATATATTAATGATGAGTGATAATAATCATATTAAAGTGATCAAACTTGGTGCGGGCTTGATCCTAAGTATACATATGATATATATTAAATATATATCATAATTCATTTATGAATATTATTTTAAGATATATAATTGTATAGCATACATATGATATATATTAAATATATATGATTCTCCATATATTTTTGTTTTTATCATAATATTTTTAGTGTATATATTAAAATGTAAAACTGATACGTAGAATATTACATATAAAGTAATATAATAATTTTAAAAGTGGGGTAAAATGAAGTGGAGCAAGTATTTATACAACTATCTCGCTTTATCCTAGGCATCTATCTTCTTCTTTCAAAAAGAAGGGGTAAATGATACCAAATAGTAGGTTTACGTATTGGTCACTCAATTTGAAAAAGTTACAAAATGGTCACTGAATTATTCGAAAGTTTTTATTGAAGTCACTAGACTATTAAGATTTTTTTAAAAAGTTCGACTACCGAGCTCCTAATGAAAATTTGACGATTGATATGGTGGATCAATATTCATAGACGAGAAGAACGTACCATAGATCCAAGTCGATCTAACTGTTAGTATTGGAGATTGGAGAAGAAAGTTATTTAGATTTTGGTTCGTAGATTCATGATTCTAAAGCTGTTCTATGAAAAAAATTGAACTGTAGAAAAGAAGGGAATAAGAGCTTTCAATTGATGCAGATAGTACGAATAGAGAAGTCCATACAATAGCGATTTTAACAGTCCAATAACTTAAATGGAAACTTTCGAATAATTCAATCACAATTTTGTAGCTTTTTGAAGTTACGTAACCAAAATGTAAACTTATTAATAGTAGTGATCTTGGGTGTAGTTTATTCAAAAAGAAGTCTCCTTATTCAAAATGAAACAATGTTATGAAAACTAAGGGAGAGTAATCAATTTAACCGATGGATGCGACAAAAATGCGACCAAGATAATCAACTAAAAACTTTAGGTACTTGATAGCAAAAAGTTATTAAATATATATATTTTAAAAGAATTAAAAAATAAATATTAAATCGAAAATAGTGTCTTAAGAAAAAGAATGAGGAAGCCGATTGGCAAGGTCCTAAGTTTGACTGTTCAGTTGTGTTTTCTTCTTGAAGGATCCATTTTTATAAACAGTTTCAACCTGCTGCTTTGAGATATTTGGGTGTATTTATATTTATTAACTACAAACAATATAAATATATATTAAAATATTTTAAAAAAAATAAATCATGAAAAATTTTAAATTTTTATTAATTAAAAATTTTCAATAAATTATCAAATCGCTCCATAAAATTTTACAATTTTGTTTTAAGATAAAAACTAAAAAGAGGGCTAAATAGGTAATATATCGATTTTTTAATTAACATGTTAGGGAAAGCACGTCTAGTTAAACATGTTTTCTTTGAAAATTTCAGAAAACGCTTTTACTTAAGCGCACTTTCACGCTCTTTTTTAAAAACTGACTCATTTCTCTAAATTTTGAAAAAAAATCTATTTAATCAATTATAAAAATCACATATTTAGCAATTTAGCCAAGAAGGAGTACTCTTTTTTTTTTTAATTTTCATTTTATTTCGATTTTCAACCTTTTAACTCTTTTACTATTAATTTCTTTAATTTATAATATTAAACCGATAAATTGAATAAAAAAATTAAAAAATCAACTAATTCGGCTTCCAACCTAATTTTTACGTGCTTATCTTATAAGAAAAGAAAAAGAAAAAAAGAAAAGAAGCGGTTTTATCCGTGCAGCGGACAAGCCCACGTGGATTGTCATGTCAGTGGGCCCTACTGCTCAAGGCTCTGGTTATGCATACATTAGATGGACCCTATTTCATTTCTCTAACTCCAACTTCTTCTTTTACTTATTCAACTTTTCATCATTATTTTAAAAATATTTTAGGAATTGTATGAGATAAATATTAAATTTACAATTAATGTATAGTATCGTGTATATATATATATATATATATATATTTGATTTTATGCGATTTTATATATGAAATTTAGATTCGATTTAATTTTCATAAATCAATAGAAATATGATGAATTAGTAATATTTTAGGTTGATATATTGCATATACAAATAATTATATTAAGCCAATATGTATATTCTTATTTCCTCAAATATGGGTAGTTGAAACATTATTGAATTAGTATATATAATTGCACCAATTTAAAATTCATGTATCATATTACACATTAAACTAAATTATATATATATTTATTTAAAGTTTAATATTTAATTCTAAACTCTATCTCCGTGCTGTATTAAAAATTGAAAAGTTAATCGCTTTACTTTAACTTGTTAAAATTTAATTCTTGTACATTATGAGAACTAGAAAATTTGGAAAAAAATAGTAGTTCAAATTTATCTATTTACTAACAACTTGACTAAATTCTTAGCTTATTGTAGAGTAACCAAGTAAGATACCAAATTATGACAGATTAAAACAGATGGACTAACTTCTCAAGTTTCGTAAAATAGATAATGAAAATGAAAATTAAATTATATCCAAATTTACTATTATTAAACACTATAATTATATTCCATATTTATTTTTATTAATACACAAAATAATATTATTTTTAAGGAGTATACAAGTGTAATTATATGTACAAGTAGAAGTTACAAATAATATATATTTGGTATTTAGAAATAATAGACTAAATACAAAACATAATGGATTAAAAGCATGCTCATTCTTGACATTTTTGGGGTCATAGGCGAAACAATAAATTGGGGCCCTTTTAAAAAAATTATAAAATGTAATATGATAAAAAAATTGAGCTCTTTTTCTTTTTTTTTTCCTGCCTGCAATGAAGCGTCGATCAGAAACTTAAAAGCTGAAGATTTTTTTTCCACGTTAAAAGTTGAAGAAAAAAAATTTTGGGCTCTTTCCAACCCTGAGTCTTGGGCGGTCGCGCTCCCAGACTACCCCCAAGGTTAAGCTTGACTGAAAGCCAGAATATATCTGGACCAAAGCACAATGAATTGAAAACTATAATATATTCAAATTAGGACCTACATATAATGAGACTTAGCCTTTCATTTGCACATTATGTGATTCAAACTTGAACAGCGATAATCTCAAGATCTCAACCTTTATCAAATATGCTGAAATTTGGTACTTGTTTTCAACAATTACCATTTTTCTTATTCTTCATGTTTATTTTACGGTTTATATTCAAGATTTTTAGTTGTCTCCTCTTACAATATCATTTTCAATATTTGAACATACATTCTTTTCTTGAGAGTGCGATGTGCTTTATTATTACACCCTGCTACTTATTAATAATATATATATATATATATATAAAAGCCTAAATAAAATATGTTTTTGAGTATAGCTTATGGAATTAGGTCTTAAATATTTTATTTATTATAAATGATTACTTTAACTAAATATAGTAAAATACGGCATTCCGTGGAAAAATCAACCTAAATTTCTGATGCAGTTACGGCAACGGAATTTCTTGAATTATAATAAATTATCCATACATTTTTAACTATTATTTATTTTAGTCTCTATAAATGTATACATCTCAATATCATCATTTATGAGTCATAGCTAGTGAAGAAAAAATAGCAATACTGTACTTCAACTTGTCTTTTAACTCAAATTAGTCCATTATGAGCAATGCATTTTAAAACATAAAATATGGTTTTGTGCCCAAAAAGATCTTATGTTTTTAATAATTTCATTTGGCCGATTGAGTTTTAGTTCGACTGGTATGGGTATTATTGTTAATGCAAGAGGACGTGGGTTCAAGTGCGTTAAAACACATTATCCTCCTATTTATAGGTTGAGGAGGGGCTTTGGGTAATTCTAGGCATTGTGTCTATTCGAGTTGTGTGACCCAAATTCCTGTTAAAGAAATATTACAGTGGTAAAACTAGGGGATTTGTGGATCATGTGGCACAAGTAGAATCCGTATAGAACTATGCTTCGTTTATTTGACATTGATTAGAATAAGGTTTTTCAATATTTAAATAGGTGTAGTCGACGATCGTTCTATATTACCATTATCGACGTTACTTTTAACAGTGTCAAATAAAATAGATATGATTAGAACCTATAATGAGATTGTTCAAAAAAAACTCTCATTTACGTTAATTATCAAAGCACTATATGTATAACCTTTAAATTAATGAAAATTTAAGAACTTCTAATAAGTAAACTATACAAATGGTTATCCAATTATATCGTGGTCTTATTTTAGTCACCCAATTTTAAAAAAAAATATTTTAGCCACTTACGTTTGAATTCATTCCGGTTTTGGTCACCTGCCGTTAAATTGATAACAAAAAGCCTTTTTCTAGCTAGTATAATAACATATTTCGTCCTCAATACTTACATATTCATTCAACTTGATCATAATTCTAAATAATTCAATAAATTTAACCCTTTATATTTACAAATTATATCAATTTGATCCTCAAACTTTCTAACAAGAACTTTTCAATTATTAAAATGAAGCATTCCACATCTATTAATTGTTTTATTTGTAGTTGAAATTATTCAATTCGATACATAACCCTTTTTGTTTATATTTTTAAGAAATTAGTGTTAGATATTAACTAAACATCATTAAAAATAATAGAAAATCAAAATTTAAAAATATTTAAAAATTTATCACTCTCACTAGCATGATTTTAGTTTTAATTAACTTGTTAAATGAATTGACACTAAATCAGATTATTAATGACACTAAATAGAACACATAATAATCTCTTAACCGGTTTATAAAATTAAAAAAAATCATTATCAATGTAACAAAAGGAAATTCACTTAATTTTTTCACATATTTTTCTTGGAAAGTTAAATGTTCATAATTTTTCGTATATAATTATTAATTGAACAATTGAATTTTGGATTTTTCAAAGCCATATTTTTAACTCAGATTTAATTTCCAATTTCAAGGACCAACTTGAGGACTATTTCTATGTACCTTGAAGGAAATATCATCTTATTAACAACAAAAAGTAAATATAAAATATTTTCTTCAAGGTTTTTCCATTTTCTTTAGCCAAAATTTTATCAATCAAAGGGTTATAAAATATTATATTTAGAAGAAAACTAATAAAAAAAAGTTTCAAGATAAACTCAGTGGTACCAAGAATTTGCTCGGAAAATAGCTCAATAGTTGAGATGGGTTTTTTTTCTTTCTTTTTGGGTTTTACAAATTTATAGATGTCAAATGTCTCTATTTTAAAAGCTGAAAGCTTTGGTCAAGAAGTTTAATAATTAAATTGATAGAATTTGTAAATATAAATGGTTAAATTCATTAAATTATTTAAAATTAGGATAATATGTAAGTATTGATGACTAAATATATTATCATACCGGTTAGAGAAAAGCTTTTCGTTATAAATATGTCTTCCTCTTTTAAAAACCCTAAGACAAATTAAAGAAAATATCTCCCTCACAAGTGACCAATTTTTTTTTTTGGTACATATAAAAAACAAAAACAATAATTACTTAAGGCTTTGTAGATAATAATTGGATCTTAGTTGCGAGTTGTGCCTAGTGAAGTGCCTGTGGAAGCTATGTGGTGATGTCCTTGTTCATATGAGAACTGTATCCCTGCATTAAGTTTTTTACTGTATCTTCCATGGACTAAGATCATACCTTTGAGGTCATGAAGCCATTTGGTATCCCGAGTGAGTAGGGTGCAATGGGGAATGTGAATATCCAACATTTTCAGTAGGAGAGATCCAACAAGTAATAGTTTACTTTGAACGTTAGATCCAGTTTCCACTGATCTGGCAATGGTGATGGTGTTTCCAACCATATCATATTGTAGAGTTGCTCTTCCATAGCGGTTATCTTATCGATTAACAACGAAGATACTGCTGGAAAAAATGGATCAAGAAAATAGTTATTTAATTATAGTGTAAGTTTAATTTTTTTTTTAAATCGAGTTGTTGTGTTATTTATAGTAATAAACCTAAACCGAGATATACTTGTGCTTTTTACGAGATAGACTCAAGTCGATCTTAGTTTTCAACCGAACAGGCTTGTCTCCTATTTTTTAACCACGAATTGCGTCGAGTATAGGCTTGAGCAACACAAACTAAATCATAGAAAAGAAACGAGTTGCTTACTTTCAATAAGAAAGTAAATTCTTTCTATAAAGAGGTAAAATTCATAATTCTTAGAAAATATAATTTATTCTATGTAAATAAATTATCACTACTATTGAAAGAATGACGATATATGAATTGTTTTGTGCTTTCTATTTTTAGGGAGAAGTGCATGAGTTCTGGATGAATAAGTACTAACTGAATAATATTATTTAAATAGAAAATACAATCCTATTCTAACTCGAGTAGGAGGGTGGCACACCCTTGTATTTTTTGCTAGGATTGCTGCCCCTCATGTACATATGAGAGCTAATTGAGTTTATCATGTATTGAGTCTAATTATATGTGTTTTTTTAACTTTTAACTCAGCACTTTATAATTTATTTCAATCTAATATCTATTTTCTATTTCAAAAAATAAATATTATTTAATAAATTAATTTCTAAAATTAAATAATTTTCTTAATCTAATTCTAATTCCGTTAAAATAATTAGAACCTACAGGGAAATATATTTAAATAATCTTCAAACTTTAATTATTTAATTAAAATTAATTAAATAATAATTGAAAAACTTTAAATTAATTCTCTAGTCAATTCAGACTTAATGAGAAAACACATTCACTGCAGATAGTGATACATGTGATCTATTTCTCTTACTTCATCATTTCCATTAATTTATGTTCATTGTTTTTACATGCAATTCATTTTTTATTATCTTAAGCTAGTGGAGAGACTAATTGGACATATAAAATTAGGGCTCAAATAATTATTCTACTTAAGTATTGTGATTGAGTTCTCTCTTATTATATATCATTACGAAAATTACTTAATAAATGTTTGTCCAATGACCTTATAATAAGTAAACCTGCTTATGGGCCGGGCCACCATTTATCTCTTTCAGCTCTCATGTGCGACTATCCACTCTCATACATATAATTTAAAATTTAATTTTTAATTAGGTATTTATTATTAATAAGTCTATATAAAATAATTAGTTATTATAAAATAAATTTTAATTGTTAAAGGATAATTTTATTTTATAACAAATATAATTTATATTTTATTTTATTTACTGAAAACAACCTAAAAATAGTTTAAGAAAAATTAAAATATTTTTTAATACTTAAATGAAAAATATTTTGCAGAAAATCATTTAAGTATTAAAAAATTAAAATTTCAAAAACAATTAATCTATTTTTCAAAATAAAACTATTTTCCAAAAATTTAGTCCAACAAAAAAGAATTTGATAAAAATGAATTGGTACTGATTAATAATGCAATTGGTAAGAAAATGATTATTGTTTACTTATCCATTAAATTTCTCCATGGAATATTAGAATGGATTGCTACTGATTAATACATTCTTAAAGTTGATAGCAGAACTTAAAATATTATATAAAATAGATTTAATTATCCTCACTGCAGAGTCGAATCTTTTTGCCGTAATTAAATTGTATATTTTTACTAATTTTATCATTTTAATAGTTTATATATTTATAATCAAATTTTTATTATTTTAGGGATCAAAGTGTAGTTTTACTATTATTAATTTAAAATTTTATAAAATATAAATGGCCTAAAGGAAAAATTTTCTATTTTAGGGGGCCAAGGGTCTTCCGTCCCCCTTGGCTCAGTCACTGCTCATTACCTGTAATCTTTGAATTTTTAAAATTTAGTTCCTATTCTTATGTTGTATTCTATTGATTGAGTGTTTATCTTCTTCAAATATAACTTGAGTTTGGATCACAATTATAGGAAAAAATGTTCATCTATTTTAATAATTTAGTTTCTCTACTTGTTTAATTTAAAAAATTAATGAATTCATTGTTAATACAATCGATTCTATTAATAATATTATCAATTAAACTTTAATTTTCAGTTCAAATAAA
Organism: Gossypium raimondii; assembly: GCF_025698545.1. Classification (NCBI taxonomy): domain Eukaryota; kingdom Viridiplantae; phylum Streptophyta; class Magnoliopsida; order Malvales; family Malvaceae; genus Gossypium; species Gossypium raimondii. The sequence continues at coordinate 2,885,646 of NC_068577.1, read as the reverse complement.
TAAATTTTTTAAAATGAAAGTAGAAGTTTCAAAGAGTATAAATACCGAAAAAGAATTAAACCTAAAATTATGATACAAAATATGGCCATGTACTCTTGTAAGCTCCATCTATTATTGATAAATTTGTGACATAATTCATTAATGGAAAATTTTAAGGAGAAAATTTTATGAATAAATATGTGATCAAATTGTATGTTTATAGAAAGTTTGAGGTTGGATCATAGGTCAAACAGCCATGGCCTGCATCACCTAATAATTTCATTGTTAAACACCTTTATTACCCTTTATATATACCCCACCTCCCTCTCCTCTTTGCCCCTAAAAACTCTCTTTTTCCTCAATTTCTTTCTTCCCCAAAGTATCAAAAATTCCCTCGGATAAAAGAAGGAATTATAAGATCATATATGCTTGTGATATATGGTATATGGTATATGGTACTAACCCCCTCACGATGAACTCGTGTTAGGCGTGAAGTCATATAGCAAACCTGCTTAAACTTGTTCATATTACTACAAGCTTTTGTTGTTTCGTTTGTTTAGTTGTGCTTTGTTTTGTTTTTGATAGTTTTAATTTTTGAGGGCTTGAGACATGAACACAGCATTGCCGGAGATGTTACAATGTTCGGACTTGACGGTGCTCGAGAGGCAAAGGGATCGCTTGAAATGGCAAGAGGAACAGTTTCAGCAACAACAACAGCAAAGCTATTTCAGTGAGTTAAGTTGTGGGGCGTTTTCGAGCCAAACCAACCACGTACAAGGCTTTCAGGGTGGTTTCATGGGCGGTGCCAGTGGTGACTCGGTGTTATCGGACATGGTTATGGCTCGGCAAGTGAAGCCTGACCCTGGTTTGGAGAGTCCCTGGCCTGAGTTGGGGAAGGTTGACATGGCTGCCATGGGGTTTGGCCCATGTGGATACGGTAATGGCCCTAGTTTTGACATGAATCACGCCATTTCCAGGACTTCTAGCTGCCCGCCAGCTGTGGCGGCGACCAAAGCGGTGGAGGTCAAGGTTAACTCTGAGAAGATGGCTTCAGCTGTTGATAAAGAAAGCTTCAAGAAAAGGAAAGCTGAAAAGTTGCAAAACACAAAGGTATGTGTGTTGCCTATTGCTTCATTTATTATATTATCATTATTACCATCAATACACCATGCCAAGGTATATAGATTTATGGGTATTTCACCATTTCTTTCACTTTTTGATTACATATACAGGTTGTTGCAGAAAATGAGTCCAAGAGGATCAAATCCTGTGAAGATGAAGGAGAAGAGTCGAAAATTACAGGGCCAAACACCAACAAAAGCAGTAACAACAAGAAGGAAGCTTCTGGTGATGCTTCTAAGGAGAATTCAAAGGTTTCTGAGGTTCAAAAGCCCGATTTTATCCACGTCCGGGCACGTCGTGGTCAAGCCACTGATAGCCACAGTTTAGCTGAGAGAGTGAGTATGAATTTGCATGTTTTTTTTTTGTTGTTGGCGTGTTACTCGGTAATATGGATGGTATTATTACCGATTTGTTTTCTTATTTTATCAGGTTTCTTTCATTAGATAATAATGTTTTAATTATGTTGATTTATATAGGTTAGAAGGGAGAAAATCAGTGAAAGAATGAAGTATCTGCAAGATTTAGTACCAGGATGTAACAAAATCACGGGCAAAGCTGGTATGCTTGATGAAATCATCAATTATGTTCAATCTCTTCAACGGCAAGTAGAGGTAAAAAAATAATGGAGAAAGAACATATGGATTTGTGTATTTTCATGAATATTAATGAACTATCAGCTAATTTGGGTCCTTTTATGCTCATAATTTGCAGTTTCTGTCTATGAAACTAGCGACTGTAAATCCCAGGCTAGACTTTAACATTGACAATCTTTATGCCAAAGAGGTGTTTTCCTCTTGTACCCCTAATTTTCCAACGCTTGGGATGGCACCTGAAATGGCTAACCCTCCTTATCTTCAGTTCAATCCAATTCAACAAGTGGTTCCTTGTTGTGGTGTGGAAATGGGGATAAACTCTCCCGATATGACACTCCGGAGAACGATCAGCGCCCCTGTATCGATCCCAGATGCATCATTTCTAGACTCGTCCTGTCTCACTATGCATCAATGCTCTGCAATGCAGCAAATTCAACCCACTGCAACATGGGATGTTGAGTTGCAAAACCTTTACAATGTGGCATTTGACCAGGGGAGATCAACACCACCCTTTCCATCTCAACCATTTGCAGGTGCATAAAGCTAATATGTCTTTGTTAATGTTGTCTTTTTTGCTTTTTGATCATTTTTCCAAGGTAGAAAAATGGGTTTTAACTAATGCTGATAGAGACATAAGAGAACCCCAGAGTTTTTTTAATGACTGCTAAGGAAGAACAGTGTCCCATTACATGCTTTAATTCAAGAAAGTTACTTTAAAGGAAGCTTTCTGTCATTTTCACCCGCCCAACAATTATCAGAAACCTTAGATTTTATTCAATGATAGCACTATATTTCCTTTGATTATTGCATCTGCAATAACCCCCAATGACTTGAAAAAAAAAAGAGCAAAACTGGTGGTGCCTTAGGTAAAGCTTTCTGATTAGCCTCATGTGGTCTATGCAGGTTCCATTGAAGCAAGTGATCTGAAGGAGATATGAATCAGTATATTTGTCAACGATTTATCGATGATTGAGATAATTCAAGATACCTTTGATCCTGATTCTTTTTCGCTTAATTAGGTACATATGGTATATATAAAAATATTTGTATGTATACTCTCAAATAGTATGAATAAGATCAATACTAATTAACTTCAAAGCTTTCTCTTCAACTTGTATGATGGGATGTAGGAGGGGACCATAAATGGCAAGAGCAGGTAGGGTAAAAGAGGCTGATATATAGATAAATGCAAGGAAAGAACAGTGTAGTTTGAGTTGACATGTTCAACGATCACATTTTCAGTGCCCCATTTCTACCATTAAAAGGGAAACTAGTTTAATTGCCAAATCAAACTAGACTAGACTATGCAATAAGCACCACAAATATTGTAATGTTCTGAAGGGAATGCATAGGTTGAATCCTCTGGCACAAGTTGTTCCTTTGTTGGGATTAAACCTGAGTGACAACTTGAAGTAGAGGACATGAAACCTACAAGTGGACCATCTATGGTGATTGAGACACAGATAATTAGTGCATATGACTACATATAAATGAGAAGCAAAAGCTGTATGCACGCACAGGCACAGAGATACCAAAGGGCAATCATCCCTTTTTTTATTTAGCTACATAGAATGGTTTCTCCATGGCTCAAAATCATATACCCCAAAAAAACTACTAGTCCAGAATAGGTTGCGGCTCAAGCAGGGACCACTGAAGGGGTTGCCTGCCTGCCTGCACCTTTATTGCAACTACTTGTTGTTCTTGGAGTCACAAGGGCCTTAACTTTGGGTCATTTTCAAGCCATTAAGTAATGGTGAAAGGGGTGGACCTGGCCTCATCCGCAGGCAAGATTTCTTTGATTCTCTTTGTTTTGTGTTGATTGTGAAAGATGATATTGCCTTTTCCTTTTCCTTGGGTCCATTTTCTTTTCTGCGCAAGTTCCCCCCCTTTCCTTTCTATCCTTTCACATAAAGCAATTCCAAGGAATTAAAAAGCAAAAAAAAAAAAAAAATCCCACAGATTCAGTACATGTAAATGAAAGTCCAGATCTTGTCTTTACGCTGTTGCACAAGAATCCCAAGAAACATCGTCTCACTATGGACGAGGAATTAGAGCCCTAAACTTAATTCAGTTGGCACATTCCATCCATGCTTATGTTAATGCTGCATTTTCAGACACATTATCTGAATTTACCCAGCCCTTTTGCTGCTGGGGAAGAACAGGTTGATAAAAAGGACTTTTCAATTGGGGCATCTGGAATGAGGTAGCGGGGCGAAACCAAATGTCAAAATTAAATTGTAATTTTTACAATAATAAAATTATAATTTCACATCTTAATAGTTTCTATTTTTTTTTATAATTTTTAAAAGATTAAATTAAATTTTTATTATTTTTAGGAGGTTAAAGTGTAATTTTATCTCTACTAATTTAAAATTTTAAAAATTTAAAAAGACTTAAATGAAAATTTTTTCATTTTAAGGGTCGGGCCCTGCTACCCTGGTTTTGCCCCTGTTCATGAGGATTCAGTTATTTTCATTTTATAAAGAGTAACACCAAATAACGAGTTTAGTAACAATTTAGGAAAAGAAATTGACATCGAACATAAAAACTATAAAAGTATCATAGAGAACCTTATATTAAGAATTAGATTGTGTTTTGTTCATTTTACTTAAAAGATGTGACATGTTACATGTATTTCATATTGACTTATATGTACAATAAAAATAGATAAAATTTTTAACAGAAAGATTATTTTACTTTTTATCAAGAACTATTTTGTTCATATTTTAAATAAAAAAGGGTAACTCCTATTTTACTTTTACAGGCTATTGACTATTCGCTAAAAACTGTTTTTTTTTTTCTATAAAATGCATGGATTGTCACTACCGTAACGAAACATATCATTAAAAAAAAACTGTTTTGGTTTTCAATTGCATCACCTGGGAATTCTCGCCACATTTTGACCTTTGCCTTTGCTTTACTTGTTTGCTTGTCTATTCATGGCGAAAGTTCGTTCATCTTCTTAATTGCTTTTTATTTTCCTCATGGTTTTCGTTTGTAGTTGTTTACGTTTTTTAACTTTCGCATTTGCAGTAACTCAAAAGCCTCAAAAATGGATTGGAGAACCTTCGTCAGACTCTGAAGAATCTTTCGTTAATGTGAAGAGATCTGATTTTCGAGCTGATTTTGTTTTCGGAGCTTCAAGTGCTGCTGCTCAGGTGACCTAAATCTCGTGTTGCATAGGTCGTTTTTTTTTTCTTCGAGTCGACTCAATGCAGTTATATTTTGACTCGATCAAACTCATGACTAACTCAATTCGATGCGAACGTAGTTGGGTTCATTAATTAAATTGAATGCAGATTGAAGGATCAGAAAAATCTAAAGGAAAAGGGCCTACTGTGTGGGATCAATTTATTCGGAAATTGCCAGGTTAGCATCTAATAGTACCACTATTAACGAATTAATTAGGATTTTTTATATTTAATTTTTTTATTAATTTTTCTCATGCAGATAAAATAGTGGACAATTGTTCTTTGGAAGTAGCAATTGATTTGTACAACCGCTATAAGGTAACCTTTCAACTTGAATTCATATTTTAAAAAAATATTTAAATTTAATTATAACTATAAATATATATAACACTTTTTAATATTTTAATTTTTCATGTTATCTAGGATTTTTTTTCTAAGACATATATATATATATATTTATTATCCAAAGTAAATAACTATACATGAACAAGAATATAAAGTATAATATTTTAAAATATATAAAAAAATTTGAATAAAACCATACCAAACACAATCTCCGCGGATCCAGAAATATGGTTTAGGGGGAGCAAGGGTGAAATTAAAAATTTTTTGAGGCTGAATTAAAAAATATATTTTTATGATAATAAAATACAAACTCGCTATTTTAATAGTTTATATCTTTATAATTTTGAGGATTAAATCAAAATTTTAGTATTTTTAGAAATTAAAGTATAATTTTATGATTATTAATTTAAAATTTTATAAATTATAAAAAATTCCATTTTAAAAACTCAAATGCGAAATGAAATATAAGGCTTCAAACGGACACCTTCAATAGGTTATTAATATAATTGGTATAAATGCATGCATTTGCAGGAAGATGTGTTGGTTTTAAGGTATATGGGAGTAGATATGCTTATAGATTTTCCATTCCCTGGACTAGGATTTTACCCAATAATTACTCTTTTTTCTTCGGTTCATATATATTTGGGTAATTAAAGCTTTCTGTAATTAAATTGAATATTTTTAAGTATTTATTTATTTGTCGTTCAATAATGAATTCCATATTATGTTTCATCAATTGAAGGTATTAAGCTTTTTGTGACATTATTGCACTTTGATTCACCGGAAACTCTTGAAGACAAGTATGGAGGCTTCTTAAATCGTAGCATTGTGTAAGTACTATGTTTTATTCTAACATTTATTTTGCTCTTTCCAGACTTTGTTGCGTGTTATCCAAACCAGGGGCGAATAGTGGGTAGGGGTGTTCATTCGGTTAACCGACCCGAAATTACTATAACCGAATTAACCGACCTTCCAAAAATTTTAACCGTTAACCGAACCGATTTTTTTTAAAAAAAATTTAACCGAACCGAAATTTTTTCTGTTAATAAGGTTGGTTAACCGAATTAACCGAAAATTATGTATTCTTTATTTTTGGTTAAAAATTACCCGAATTACCCGAATTACCCGAATTAACCGAATTACCGAAAAATACCCGAATTACCCGAATTTTTTTTATTTTTTATTTTTAAAATTTAAAAAATTTATAAATTATTAAAGTAAATTGGGTTTTAGACTTTAGTAAATTGGGTTGTCTTTTAGTTTTAGTTTTATTGGATTGGGTAATTGGGTAAACTTTAGTTTTAGTTTTATTGGGTTGAGTAATTGAGTTTAGGTTGGGTTGGATAATTTTATTTATTAATTTTTTCGGTTAACCGAAAATTTTCGGTTAACCGACCGGTTTCGAACCGAATTAACCGTTAACGAAAAATCATAAAAAATTAACCGACCCCGATCAAAAAATTCGTTAACCGACCGATTAACCGAATTCGGTCGGTTAACCGAATTTTTTCGATTTTACCCGAATTATGCACACCCCTAATAGTGGGGGAGGTAGACCCCCTCAAACTCAACAGTACAATACTAGCCTCTAATCATATTATAAATTAATATAAAATAAAGCTCCCAAAATGAAAAAAATGATAACATCGATAAAATCTATATTTAACATTTCAAAATTTATAATTCAATTTTGTTCCTCTAAAAGTTTCTAGATTTGCCCGGATCCGAACTCATCATTAAGTATTTATATCTAAAATTTATATTTAGGATATTAAACAAATATTATCAAAATTAGAAAGTTCTATCACACGCATATGCACGTGGAAACCAAGAATTTAGAAAATAAATATATGTTTAAAATAATATATAATAAATAATGAAGTTTTGGTTGAGTAGTAAATTTAAGGTTTTATTAATTAATTGGTACAATTCAAATCTCATCATATGCATTTTATTGGTTTTGTTAAATAAAAAGATTAAAATATTATTGAATTGGTACTCATTGACTTGTGACACAAACTCACCAAGAATTTCATTAATAGTATAGATATGCAACCTGATAGAGATAATAAATTGTGCATATTAAAATTAAATGTATAAAATATATTAAAATAAAGGATTGGTTGAACGGTAAAATTAAGGTTTTATTTTTATAATTGGCATGGATTTAGATCTCAATGTATGCTTATTTTAATTGATTTTGTTAAAATAAAAGACTAAAATACCCTCAAATAAAATGACTTACTTTAATTAAGGAAGAACAATTTTATAATTTCTCTAACCAAGTTGGTGCTCAGTTGACTTTTGACACCAACTTAGGGATTTTATTAATGGTAAATGTATGTAGATATACAATTGATGGATATAATAACTTGTACATATTAAAATAAAAATGTATACAATATATTAAAATGAAGGTTTGGTTGAGTGGTAAATTTAAGATTTTATTTATATAATTGAAGTTTAAATCTCACAATATACTTATTTTTATTGGTTTTTGTTAAAATGAATAATCTTGAATAATATGAGTTATTTTAATTATAGAAATGTATTTTGTAATTTCACTAATCTAGTTGGTGCACGATTGACTCAAAACACTAACTCAGAGGGATTTTATTAATAGTATATATATAATTTTTTTAAAATAAATTGTTTATAATTATATTATAAATAGACTTGTTGAAGAGTAGCCACTTGCGCAATTAGGTAAAAAAAAAAAAGGTTTGTTTAAAATATAGTTCGAGCTTGGCATCCAACATTCAAGGTTTAAACTTGACCCGGCTCACTTCCTATTTTTATAATATAATATATTATTTTATTTTTATATATTATTTAATGTTTATCACATAAAATTAAATACATAATAATCTAATGTAAAAACAACAAATGTTTAAGTTGTCTATGTTTAAATTTTAAATAAATATATATGTTCAATATTAAATAAAATAGCATAATTATAAAATTTAAAATAATATGAATAATCTAACATGAGTTTAACTTAAACGTTTATAAATATGAGCAAATTTAAACAAAAATATTTATGCGGATCCAACTTGAACAAATGTATGTTGTGCTATACCATAAATAGGCATAATCTTGTCTATAAACACAAACACTCATTGATTTTTTATTTCTACTTTCAGGAATGATTTCAAAGATTATGCTGAAATATGGTTCAAAACATTCGGAGATCGACTTAAACACTGGTTTACAATCAATGAACCACTGTTGGAAATTCTCCACCAGGTAGATGTTCAGATAGAAAACAATGTCTAAATGGTAACTCATCCATAGAACCTTATACTGTTGCCCACAACCTTCTTCTTGCCCATGCAACGGTTGCTAGGCTTTACAAAGAGAAGTATCAGGTAATCATTCTGCCAAAGAATTTCTTTTGTTGGAGTATTTTGGATCATATATGTTGCTGCAATGTGGCGTTATGGAACCTATTTATTCATTATTATTTAACATTATCAAATACGATAAAATTCATCATGCATGTTGATGTGTCATATTCATTAAAGATATTTATGGCTTATATTGGGTCTGATTCGAGCTAGGCGTATGTATGATATTAACATGTTACACAATTGTTTAAGTCCGTCTCGATTTAAAATATGACATTTAAATTTTGCTTAAATTCACTTATATTTTTATAAATGGCAAACCCAAATTGTTTAGGTCCATCTATATTTTTACTTTTTAAATACATTAGCTGTATTCAATATTTTCTAGTTTTATATAATTTTTAAAATAAAATTAATATATATTAATATTTACATTATAATGTAATATATTTAATTTTATATGATATAAAAGTTACACAATATATTAATTAAAAGAATACATAATATACAAAAAATAAGTTTATAGGTTAAAAAAGCTCTTAAAAAAAAGAAAAAAAAATCAATTGAACCCCTACACTAAATTTGCACTCAATTAAACTCCATTAATCAAAAAAATCAATTAAGTCCTTCCGTTAACAGTTTTTGTCTTTGACAACATTGACCGTTAAAATTTGATGACAAACCAATAAAATGGTGACATATGGCACCTTCTAGTTCAGTCTTGTATTTTCTCATAAAAAAATAATAAAAAATTATAAAATTTATTTAAATTAAAAATAATAAAATGGATATAAATTTATAAAAAAATAATTAAAAAACATAAAAATTTATAAAAAATCTAATGAATTATAAAAAAGTTATAAAATTAGTAACATATATTTAAAATTTTATAAAACTTATAGAAGTTAATAAAACTTATGAAGAATATAAAATTCTAAAATATATAAAAAAGTCATTTAAACCCTTAAAATTATAATGAAAAATGATATCAAACCAACCATTGTATAATGAAAATAATTGTCAAATTGCTAGGGTCATTTTCATGTTAAATAATATATTCTCGATATTCCAAAAATAAAACTATAATTACGGGACCCTCTTTTTTTATTGATAAATTTTTTTTTATCTTTAATTTTTTAAATACATAGTTTAGACCTTGAAAAGTTGAAAATTCTTTTCTGGGTCAACCAGTCTAATGGCTTTTTCTGGATCGGTATCTTTTCCAATTTTGGTCCAATCGACTAATATGATCCAATTCAAACAACATTGATTCTAATGATTATTCTCATTATCCATAGGTTGGTTTAATGTCACGTATTCATTTTGATTTTAGGGATTTAATTTCCAAAATGAAGAACCAGTAAATGAATTATTATAAATTTTTTTATTTTATAATTTTATTAAAAATATATTTTTATAATTATTAGAACTTATTATATTTTTATATTTTTTATAATATTTATAAGTTTTATGATTTTTATTAGTTTTTAATAAATTTTAAATATTTTAAATATGTTTTATTAGTTTTATAAATTTTATACCTTTTATGTTTTCTTATAATTTTTCAATATATTTTAATATTTTAATATTTTTATATTTTTATGAGAAAATATAAAATTAAACCAAGTCGCTACGTGTCATTATCGATTGATTCGTCAATTAATTTTTACGATCAACATGATCAAAGATGAAAATCACTAATAAAGGGACTTAATTTATTATTTTAGTTAACGATAAGGGCCTAATTGCTTATAAATTTAGTACAAGAGCTCAATTGATATTTTCATTTTTTTCTTTAAGGTTTTTTTTTAAATTACAAGCAAAAAGTATACTGTATTCTAAACTTAGAAAAAGTTGTTGAATTAGGTCCAGGGCCTTGAATATTAAAACACAACCACCACCAATATCTAAAATAGATTTTTTTTTAGAGTAATTAGAGGTGAGCGTTTGATCGAATTAAGTGAAAAAGTTTCGAGTTAATCAAGTTGGCTAGTTCTATTTTATCATCCTAACTCAACTTGAAATTTTTTTCAAATCTAATTGTGTGAAATAAAATTCAAAATCGAGTAAAATTGTCTTGTTACAAAGATAACTAATTCTATGTTAGGACACATAAAATTGAAACCATATATATTTAAAAATTTTTCAAAGCAAAATAAGAAAAATATACTTTAATATTATAAACTTGAATTAATTAACTTATTTAAGTCCCAACAATTATTATTTTAGAATATTTCTAAATTGTTAACTTTCTTTATATATTATTTAGATTTTTTAAATTTTATAATTTTTAAAAATATAAATTTTGAATTTTATAAATATTTAAAATTGTTTTGAAATTTTAAAATTATTTTGAACTTTTCTTTTGTAATTTTGTTGAGAGAAAGACCAATTTGTTTATTTTCAAAATTGACAATGACAAAAGCGGTATTTGAAATAAAATTTTAAAAAATACAATAAACTTCAAAATAAAATTATATTTAACCAATAGAATGAAGACTCTAGCCTTTGACCCGACTTTGGTTTTAGTTTTTATTTTGATTTGATCATGGATTATGGATTTTACTCTACTTGATGATAAGTCAATTATAGTGGTTAAGATACACTTGATGATAAGTCAGTTATAGCGGTCGACGAATCGCCTCAAACCTCCAATTTTTTTATAGTGATAAATTAACTGCAGAAAAACTCGCTAGTTAACCATGACCAAATAAATAATCTTGAGATCAACTTCCAATATTTAATTCTTCGATAGCCTTACGAATAAGAACCCAACTCAAATCAACAACCTGAACTATGCAGTCTACTAGATTGCTAATTCCCTTAGACATCTCCCAATTACATCCAATCAAACTACACGAATTTTTTTGGTGTAAAATAAATTAAAACAACAATTATGAATCGAGTCATTTTTCCAATAGTGTACTGCTCCTACTATTGAACAAGGAGCACTTCTCGAAACGATATTCAAAACTATAACATGACAGGATCCGAGCCTTATCCCTTACCACAGTCTATGCAGTATTGTTTGGCATTACCACAAGGAATCGGCTAGTGAATAAGAAAGCTGCAGTGCTAATCAAAAAGGTTGTCAAGATGGTTGATTTTGACCAAGGCCAGCTGATCTTTGATGAAGTAGTCAAGCATGCAGAAAAAATTCGACTCGAGTTATCCAGCAGCTTAGATATAGTGAGATAGCTTTGCGCAATAATTCTCTACCTCATCCCAGGTAGTGAAAATTGACATTTGTTTTGAACAAAAAGGAGAGTTGATATAGAAGCTGGAGGAGCTGACTGGTGATAGAATCTGCGGCTGCAGGTTTTTTTTTATCTGTTGTTTTTTTTAAATCTACTTTTGATTATTTCAGCTTTATTTTGGTTATAAAGAAAACTTATGAATATAACCAATGGTTGGTTGATGACTTTAGTTTGGTGCACATTCACTTATCCACATCTTATTTAGTATTGTTTATTGCTATAAAATGCTTTTCAAAAGTATTGCTAACCAAAGTCCTAAAAGTTCAAGTGTCTAATTTTTATACCAATTGACAGATGTTTGAACTTCCCTATCATATTCAACTGCTAAAGAAATATGACTTGTAGAAGGGGAATAACCATTGATGTTGTATTTCGATGGTGCAATTAGTAGTAAGGAAAAAAAAGAGACTAACTTAAATTCACTGTTGTTTCTCATAAATACCAATTAAAGCCAAAGCCCAAGGTTTCGCTATGGAGTTGCTTAAATTGAACAGAAGATAACGATTATAGGCTACGATACATTCGCTTACAATATATGTTTATTCAATGGAAACAAGTAAATAGGAAGCTTGTTCTTCCACCATATTTTTCAGGTGAGATATGGGTGTTGTGTAATCTACTTTAAAAAATATACATATATATTGAACAACCCACAGCGGCTGGAATGTGAAGCAAATCTTCGACACTTTTCCTTAACGAAAAAGCTGACCAGCTGAAGGCATGCAGGCGTAGAATGTTTGGTTTTAAGTAGCTCTCATGTTTATATTTCGAACTATTTTATTCAATTACATCTCGTTTTAGTCTTACCATCTTCCATTCAAGTCCCTCTCATATTTTGCTTACAAGCCTTCATGTACCACCTTTAACAAACTGATGACAGCATATATAGCTTAACCTTTAATTCCCAAGCTCTATAAAAACCCCCACATTAAACCATAACTCACCACAAGTTTAAGAATTAAAGCTCGGAAAATGGCAATGGGCAAAATTTTGAGCTCAGGGCCAATATTGCTTTTCTTGCTTTATCTGGTTGCCTTGGTTTCGCTTCCTGCAGATGCAGCAGTGAAAAGATACCAGTTCGATGTAGGCATATTTAGTTAAATCAGTGGCAATATTGTTTGTATATATTCACTTTTTAGCTGCATTTCTTTCTTTTAGAATATGATTGTTGAAATGTTGTTTCAGGTTCAAGTGAAAAACGTTAGCAGGTTATGCCATGCTAAACCTATCGTTACAGTGAATGGGATGTTTCCAGGGCCAACCATATACGCTAGAGACGGCGATAGAGTTGTCATTAATGTCACGAACTATGCACAATATAACATGTCAATTCATTGGTAAGCAATGCATCATTTTGTCATATTTCTTTTTCCAAAATCGTTGTCTACTAATGCTGGGTTTTGTTTATTGGCATTGGCAGGCATGGGCTTAAACAGTTTCGCAATGGATGGGCAGATGGACCAGCTTATATAACACAATGCCCTATACAGAACGGGCATAGTTACACGTATGACTTTAATGTAACAGGTCAAAAAGGGACACTATGGTGGCATGCACATATCTTTTGGCTAAGAGCCACTGTTTATGGTGCAATTGTGATCATGCCAAAGCAAGGGACCCCTTTCCCTTTTCCTCAGCCTTACAGAGAAACTAACATAGTTTTAGGTGGGATGATTTGATCCTGGGATGATTTGATCCATAATGGTGAGTTGAGCTCCATTTTAGTTACACAATTCATGTAATTCTTGTTAATCGAAACGCAGGTGAATGGTGGAATAACAATGTCGAAGAAGTTGTGAAACAAGGGAACAAGTTGGGGTTGCCACCAACTACATCCGATGCTCACACCATTAATGGAAAGCCAGGGCCATTGTTCCCATGTTCCGAGAAACGTAAGCTTAGCGAGTAAATAGGGGATTCAGGGCAGGCCCTGCATTCTTTCTTATTTTACTTTCCTTTTTCTGGTGCAGATACATTTGCAATGGAGGTTGAACAAGGAAAGACATATCTCTTGAGAATCATCAATGCTGCACTCAACGACGAACTTTTCTTTGCAGTCGCAGGCCATAATATGACAGTGGTCGAGATAGATGCAGTTTATACCAAACCATTTACCACACAAGCAATTATAATTGCACCAGGGCAGACCACAAATGTCCTTGTTCAAGCTAACCAAGCACCTGGTAGATATTTCATGGCTGCTAGGCCTTTTATGGATGCACCATTGACGGTAGACAATAAAACCGCAACGGCTATACTTCAATACAAAGGCATTCCCAACACCGTCCTCCCAATCCTTCCTAAGCTGCCATTACCCAATGACACTGCCTTTGCATTGAGCTACAATGCCAAACTTAGGAGCCTGGACTCTCCATTATACCCTGCAAATGTGCCTCTTAAAGTTGACAGGCGTCTTTTCTACACTATCGGGTTAGGAATTAACCCATGTCCAACCTGCTTGAACGGAACACGACTCACTGCATCCTTGAACAACATTACCTTTGTTATGCCACATATTGGGCTTCTGCAAGCTCATTATCTCAACATCAAGGGAGTATATACTGCGGATTTCCCCGACCGCCCTCCTCAACCGTTCAACTACACCGGCGCACCATTGACTGCAAATCTTGGTACCACTTTGGGTACCAGGCTGAGCAAGATTGCATTCAACTCAACAGTAGAGTTAGTACTGCAGGATACCAATCTTCTAACTGTTGAATCCCATCCATTCCACCTTCATGGTTACAATTTCTTCGTTGTTGGGACCGGAATCGGGAACTTTGATCCCGCAAAAGATCCTGCTAAGTTTAACTTGGTTGATCCTCCAGAAAGGAATACGGTTGGAGTACCGACAGGCGGTTGGACCGCCATAAGGTTCCGGGCAGATAATCCAGGTAAGGTTCACCACAAACTAAAAATGTAACATTGGTGACACTCAAATATTGGAAATTAGTAGTTCTAAATCATTCGTTTTCCATTCTTCAGGAGTTTGGTTCATGCACTGTCATTTGGAGCTGCATACAGGGTGGGGTTTGAAGACTGCATTTGTGGTAGAGAATGGAAAGGGACCCGATCAGTCCATTTTGCCTCCTCCAAAGGACCTTCCTCCTTGTTAATTGATTCCTTTTTGAGGCCAAAGTACAAAGGGCATGGCTAACTCTTTTCTGTCCTACTGTTTTGGTTTTTTTTTTTCTTATCGACTCTTTCCTGCAATGAGGAGGAAGGCATATAATATAATTATATGAGATTCTTGGAATTGTACGTAATAAAATCTTCATCTTTGTATCTGACAGATACGAAATGCATTCTTTTTTATATTTTAAATCAATTTTTAATATTTTTTTATCTAAACATTTTTTTTACAATTAAAATTAAAATTAATAATTATTGAACTTAATTAATCATTTTAAATTTTATACTTGTATGTAAATGTATGCATACATATATGTAATTAAAATATTTTTGCTTGTATAAACTAAATATTAAATCAATAAATATTGGATGCTATTAAGATATATCGTATTCTTAAAGAGAGAAATTAGAGGAGATAGTCATACTTTGCACAATGATTTGCTACCTCACCCCATGAAGTGAAAATTGACATTTGTTTTGAAAGAAAAAAGGGGAGTAGAGATAGAAGCTGGAGGTGTTGACTGGTGATAGAATTTGTTGCTGCAGTTTTTTTTATCTGTAGTACTTTTTTTAAATCCACTTCTGATTATTTTAGTTTTATTTTGGTTATAAAGAAAACTTATAAATATAACCAATGGTTGGTTGATGATTTTACTTTGGTACACATTTACTTATTCGCATCTTATTTAGCATTGTTGGTTTAGTAGAGAACTAATGGAAGCATAGAAAAATAAGAATGAAAGGGATGATTGAATTCATTAACTAAGCAGCCCTTATATATATGTCTCAAGTAACAACCTCAACCAAATTTTGTAACACCCCTAACCCGTATCCGTCGTCGAAATAGGGTTTTGAGGTATTATCGGAGTTTACAGAATATTTTCAGATAAACCGAGGCAATTACTATTCACTTTCTAAGTTTAATCATAATGTCCCTTAAATGGACCCTCGAGGCCCAAAACATGCATTAAAAACGATTCGGGACTAAATCGCAGTCTCAGGAAATTTTTCGCAAAATTCCAAAATTTTTCTCACTTATAGGAGTCACACGCCTGTGTGATCAGGCCGTGTGGCTCACATGCCCGTGCCCCTAACCCGTGTAACTCTTTGACTTGCAACCTATGAAGAAATTTGGA
Organism: Gossypium raimondii; assembly: GCF_025698545.1. Lineage (NCBI taxonomy): Eukaryota > Viridiplantae > Streptophyta > Magnoliopsida > Malvales > Malvaceae > Gossypium > Gossypium raimondii. Next base: position 2,869,544 of record NC_068577.1, on the reverse strand, counting down.
TTACATGGCCAAGGTACACGCCCGTGTTGCTAGGCCGTGTGGTTAATTTAATTTTCAAAAATATGTGCAGTTTTCACACGATCGTATCGCACGCCCGTGTCTCCAGACCGTGTATTTCACACGGCTAGGACACATGCCCGTGTCTCTGCCCGTGTGTTCGATTCTGAGCATTCTGTTTCTCAATTCTAGGTTGCAGAGGACACATGCCTATGTACTAGGCCATGTGTCTACCCGTGTGGACAAAATAAGGTTATTTTCCAAGCCTTAATTCTCACCCATTTGATCTTTTATCTGCACCAACACTTAAACATGTTCAAGAACTAATTTAAGACATTTAACCAAGCCTTAACTAAGGGTGGGTTTGGATGGGCGATTCGGTGCGGTGTGGTGCGTTTAGTTTACTTTTTGTCTCACTCTACAGTATCGCTACAATATCTAATCTCACTGCCACCGCTGTTTTTACACTAACCGCAGGTAAACGCACCGCCCATCCAAAGTCACCCTAAGTCTTGTATATGATATATCATATAATTAAGTATCTAAACTTACTATCCAACCATTCATACATATAGGCATATTCATCATTTTCATGCCATCCTTATTTATCATTTTATGCCTAAAACATCTCATTATTTGTCCACTTAAAACACCTATCAATTATGTTAAAACCATAAATATATGTAACTTAAAAACATACCAAATACAAGTCATACCAATGACTAGTTACAATTTAAACATTTATAAGTCAATATTGACAAATCTACCTATACATGCCATTATATCCGTAATTCATTTACCATTTATACCGAAAAGGGGTCAATGGATAGTGTGAATGATCTTCGCCAAGCTTCCCAACCTACGAGCTTTTGAATTACATTCATTTATATTCACAACAAACATGTAAAGCATATTCAATCAATTTGATCACGAGCCCTAGCACACATCCTCATCACCTTTGTTAGTTCATATAAATATTAAGAAACATATATGGGCTCAACACTCATTAGATTTCAGATGTACATATTCTTTTCACATTATGTACTCATATAACATGTTCAAGTTATAACCATGTGATTCAAGTACGTTTTCATAATAATTTGCCTCGAATTTAGATTATTTCATGTCGAACTTTTCCCATTAAATTATATAAAAACATCATTATGTTGTAATTTATACACTTGAGGTATACAATTCTATAATAATGAATGAATACATTTATTAAACAACTTCCGTCTTCATATATCATCCTCTCATGTTTCTATATATCATGTATCATCATTTTATGTATTTCAAGCATACACGTGTAACAATTCATTTCATGTTTATGTTTTCTCTTGTCAATATTTTGCCTGTTAAATATTAAAAATATCCTATTAAAATATTAATAAAATAATATTTATCTAATTAATTAATTTAAAAATCATCAACATAATTATTACATTCTAGAATTCTCTCTCTTACTAATTGACCATTTTTCCCTTCATGATCTTTTAAAATTCCATCATTGAGTCATCACTTAATTTGGTAAAATTATGATTTAGTCCCTCATAATTCTTCACCTATTCAATTTGGTCCTAATGCATCAATTTTCCTTAGTTTCTAGATTATTCCACCACTAAAATATTTGCACTATTGGTCCTTCAATTTTTTTATATTTACACTTTAACCCCTCAAATTTTGAGTATTTACTCTTGGGCAACAAAACTTTTTTCACTTTTACAAGTTAGTCCTTTCTTGAATTAATAATGTGATATATCATAATATACTTCTTAATGTTGACATAACTCAAAATTTCCCTTTTTGTCACTTTATTTCCTTACTTTACTATATCAAGGATAATATCTTACTTTCCTACTATAGTAATTTTCGGGGTATTACATTGGCTCCAAAGAAAAATAGTGCTACCACTTTCCTTCCCTTCCCCAACCTATCCTTCCTTTGGGAATTAATTCATCTCGATCATAAACATATCTCTGTCGAACAAATTAGAAAAGTGGTAGTGTAGTGTCGTTCTTCTTTGTAGCCAAAACTCGCTGCTTTTCTCATCAAAATTTCTTGAGGAAGTGACATAAAATTAGAAAAAAATAAATATTAATGCTGCTACAAACCTCAATGGTTGTGTTTTCGAGCTCAACCTCTGAACCAGTTTTTTCTTTCAAGCATTCTCAGTTTCTTTCCCGACCACCACCATCTCTCTCACTCCGCTTCTTCTTCGTCTCCATCGCCGCTGATAACCACAATCGCAACCATCACCTCCGGCACTCTTCTTCTTCTTCTTCTTCTTCTTCTTCTTCTTCTTCCTCGAAACTCTACAATCCCATCTTCGCTTGTCATACCTCACGTGACTCTCACGAGACCGACTCCTCTAACAGGTTTTATATTCTTCTGGCAATTAATTTATTACCCTTTTTCTTGCTTTTATATGTTTCCAACGAAAACAAAAGAATATAAAACTTGGGTCTTTTTTCTTTTTAAGTTCAAGTTTTTGTTTCGTAATTTTTGTGTTGAGGTACTTTTGGGGTTTGTGATTTTGCATAAAGCTATATTTTATTCTGTCTTCTGGTTGTTTATTTTGGTTTGTTTTCGTGTGCTGATATTTATCACTATTGATTAGCATTGATGCTGAAATTTACTTTGCAAAGTGAACTTGTTATGATGCTGAGGGCTTACATCCTTGAACTAATTCACACAATACTTTTTTTCTTTTTGAATAATCTGGTTAACTGTACCAGTTTGTGAAATTTATGGCGTTCACTGTATATTGGACTCTGATGATTTTGTTTTGAAGCTTGACCAAATGGCTTAATCATGATTTATGCTAGAATTTGGTTCTGATTCGTTTTACATGTTGGCTTTGATGCTTTAATTCTTTTTTCTTGTAGTTATGTTCCAAGATTGATTGGTTTTACCATGTATCTATCTTTTTTTTTCACTCTCGCTCTCTCTCTCTCTCGCTCTGTTTGTGAAGAAAAACATATAAATAAAACCCAGTGGCTAAGTCTTTCCGGGCAGCGATGACGCGATGTATAAGCACCCTGGAAGCATTTGTCAAATTTTATATTCTTTTGTTTTTGTTGGAAACATATAAAAGCAAGAAAAAGGGTAATAAATCAATTGCCAGAAGAATATAAAACCTGCGAGAGGAGTCGGTCTCGTGAAAGTCACTTGAGGCGCAGCAAGCGAAGATGGAATTGTAGAGTTTTGATAAAGAAGAAAAGGAAGAGTGCTAGAGGAGATGGTTACAGTTGCGGTTGCGGTTATCAGCAGCGACAAAGACGGAGAAGAAGCGGAGTGAGAGAGATGGTAGTGGCCGGGAAAGAAATTGAGATGGCTTGAAAGAAAAAAACTGGTTTAGAGGTGGAGCTTGAAAACACAGCCATTGAGGTTTGTAGGAGCATTAATATTTATTATTTTCTAATTTTTTGTCACTTCCTCAAGAAATTTTGATGAGAAAAGCAGTGAGTTTTGGCTCCAAAGAAGAACGGCACTACCACTTTCCTTCCCTTCCCCAACATGTCCTTCCTTTGGGTTTTATTTTATATTTTCACTTCTTTTTCTAATTAATTAATAAAAATTTAATTTAGCTATGCAAACTGATTATTTTAGTTTAATTTTAATTTTATATCTTGTAATAATATTCATATAATTATATTTTCGTTATGCATCAAATTTGACCATTTTACCAATAAAGGCTCATTTCCAACTTTATTTACGGGAATAGGCCAATATTTTCATTATTTACCAGAAAGGGCCAAAAAAATGCAAAACGCATCCACGTATGAGCGTTTTTGGGTGAAATTTCAACAAATCAAGTCTTTAGAGGAGCAATTTTGCCATGTCAGCACAAAACGCGCTGACGTGGATGCGTTTTGCTGATGTGGCAAAACCACTCCCCAGGGACGCATTTTAGCCCGTGTTTTTCTAGGGTTAGGGCTTTTTGCATGTTTAGTCCCTATGGTTGTTTAATTTAGGGGTTTTAGGGTTTAGGGTTAGGGTTTTGTTAAAATAATTTAGGTTTAAGGAATAAATCAGGGTTGAAGTGTTGGGCCCGGAAATTGTGTGGGCGCTGTTGATGGGCCTGTGCCATCATCCATTCTCCTTAGATTTAAAAGGCCCCATCGTTCCCTTTTGACACGAATTTACCGACGCATCTGCTCTTCCAACAGCAAATATGGCTTGCCATAGATCCTAAACAATGGCATGTAATCTGGCGCGCACGCTAACTCTAGAACGATGATCGGTTTGCGAGTAGGTATATGATCATACAAATTTTCCTAAATTTTGATATATTCCGACCATAAAACTAGCCAATTTGTATTCGATTGCCGTAAGTCAATTTTGTGCTTATCATCGAGCACCTCAGGTGCCACGAGAATCGGTTGTCGGAATCTAAATTGTCGCAACACTCTATCCGTCTGGTGCATCTCGACAGTAGCATAGCTGACCAATGGGACCTTAACATGCCAAATGTTTGGATTTTAAAAGAATTCATCTGGAATTAGTGCCCAAATTGTCGGATCCTCGTATGGTGTTCATTGAAACTATATGAAAGTGATAAAAATATTAGTTATATACATAATACTAAATACTAAATATGAAACTACTATTTTATGTATATATATTTTATTTAATACTTACTTGAGCTTCCAACAATTGGTCTAATAGAAGCCGTATATCTTCAAGAGCGGTAGGTATTCCAACATAACTCGTCGAATGGTTCCACCTAATTAAATAAATTTTTAGCATACAATTATATTTTAAATCTATGTAATAATTGTAAAATATAATATAAATTTTACCTCGTTATGAGTGGGAATGTATATAGGTGATTCACTCGAGGACATAGAAATGGAAAGCGAAACCGAGCCCATGATTGTAGTAGTGATAGACAACCTCCGATTTTGGCTTTATTTGGTGTCGTCGCCTCGCACATATCCCGGTACAACGTTGCCAACACGACAGACCCCCAACTAAATTCGCCAATTGCTTTAAAATCAACGAGTTTAAGCAGCCACCTCAGATGTACGAGGTTTCGTGACAAGTCCGGCATCAGATAACCTCCAATCATCTCAATGATATTTACCTGATCATATCGTATTCTTTCTACTTCAGTCAAATCATTCCCCGGCTCCGGGATTGTGTCTCGTAACCAGTCCATCTCGATCTGACCTCCGTAAATATTATCTAGAATCGCCCCCAAAAGATCGTAGCATATGGCTCCCCAATCAGCAGATTGAACGGACTCGGTGAGTGTGGACCCATCCACCGGCAATATTAATTGTAACTGTACGTCCCCCAAAGTGATGGTACAATCTCCGCATAGAAGATGGAATGTGTGCGTCTTGAGTCTCCACCTCTCTATTAACGCGCTGATAAGTTTAAGGTCCAACTTGCACCCCCGGCCTATAGTGGCCACGTGCCAAAAACCCGCTTCCCTCAAGTAATTTTCTATCAACGGTAATGGAGGACTAGACATATTACGAATATAATATTGTAACACCCAATCTACAGACTGTTATAAAAAATTATAAAATAAAAATTAATTAAAATTACATAAATGAAAAAATATTAAATAATATTCAAAAATTAAAATTAACCCTTACCATTTTCATTTGTTCGACGGAGATATGTTTATGATCAAGACGAATTAATTCCCTCGGTCATTGCTAACACGATCAAATATTTTTGAAATTATAAAAAAAATATTAATTTAGAAAAGAATTAAAAGAAATAATTAATTAAAGAAAGCTTTGAGAAATTTAGGGAGAATTTGATAGCTTTTTTGCCAAATTTGGAAGAAATATTGTGTGGAAAAAATAGGAATGGGGTTTTATAGTTTTTTTTTTACCATTGGACCCCCCAACGATCAAAAATTAAAATAGCCGTTGGGGAAAAAATTATGGGCTAAAACGCATCCCTATGGGAGCGATTTTGCCACGTCAGCCAAGTGCATCCACGTTAGCGCGTTTTGTGCTGATATGGCAAAATCGCTCTCCTAGGGACGTGATTTGCTGAAATTTCACCCAAAAACGCTCCTACGTGGACGCGTTTTGCATTTTTCAGCCTTTTCCGGTAAATAATTAAAAAATTGGTTCATTTCCATAAATAAAGTTAGAAATGAGCCTTTATTGGTAAAATAGTCAAATTTATAAATTTTAAAGGGGCCTAAATGAAGCGGAGTGAGAGAGATGGTGATGGTCGGGAAAGAAACTGAGATGGCTTGAAAGAAAAAACTGGTTTAGAGGTGGAGCTCGAAAACACAACCATTGAGGTTTATAGGAGCATTAATATTTATTATTTTCTAATTTTCTATCATTTCCTCGTGAAATTTTGATGAGAAAAGCAACGAGTTTTGGCTCTAAAGAAGAATGGCACTACCACTTTCCTTCCCTTCCCCAACCTGTCCTTCCTTTGGGTTTCATTTTATATTTTCACTTCTTTTTCTAATTAATTAATAAAAATTTAATTTAGTTATGCAAGACTGGTTATTTTAGTTTAATTGTAATTTTATATCTTGTAATAATATTCATATAGTTATATTTTCGTTATGCATCAAATTTGACCATTTTACCAATAAAGGCTCATTTCCAACTTTATTTGCGGAAATGGGCCAAATTTTTAATTATTTACCGGAAAGGGTCGTAAAATGCAAAACGAGTCCACGTAGGAGCGTTTTTGGGCGAAATTTCAGCAAATCGCATCCCTGAGGGAGCGATTTTGCCATGTCAGCACAAAACGCGCTGACGTGGACGCACTTTGCTGATGCGGCAAAATCGCTCCCCCAGGGACGCGTTTTAGCCCCTTTTTTCCCCAACGACTATTTTAATTTTTGGCCGTTGGACACGGTAAATAAAATAAAATAAAATCCCCCTCCTATTTTTTCCACACAATATTTCTTCCAAATTTGGCAAAAAAGCTCTCAAATTTCTTCCTAAATTTCTCAAAGATTTCTTTAATTAATTGTTTCCTTTAATTTCTTTCTAAATTAGTATTTTTTTATAATTTCAAAAATATTTAATCGTGTTAGCAATGGCCGGGGAATTAATTCGTCTCGATCATAAACATATCTCTGTTGAGCAAATGAAAATGGCAAGGGTTAATTTTAATTTTTCAATATTATTTAATATTTTTTCATTTATGTAATTTTAATTAATTTTTATTTTATAATTTTTTATAACAGTCTGTAGATTGGGTGTTACAATGTTATATTCGTAATATGTTTGGTCCTCCATCATTGTTGATAGAAAATTACTTGAGAGAAGCGAGTTTTTATAACCGACTCCTCTCGCAGGTTTTATATTCTTCTGGCAATTAATTTATTACCCTTTTTCTTGCTTTAATATGTTTCCAATGAAAACAAAAGAATGTAAAATTTGAACTGGAGAATCATCATCTTTCCTACAAAAAAGAAAAAAAAAACATTTGAACGTAAATAATTCACGATAACAAATTCGCTCCATATGGAGTGATTTTTTTTTTTTTGAAAAGTGGATGTGGAGTGAGGTAGGGTGAATTTTTTTCTTTTAGATAGTAGGTATGGAGAAGTAATGGTAATTGCTTGCCCCACCACACCCGACCCCATTATATAAAATTATCATTTTATCCAAGGGCGTAGCCAGGGGGCTAACAGGGGCCCCGACCCCCCTAAAATAGAAAAATTTTCATTTAGCTTTAAAATTTATAAAAATTTAAATTAGCAAAGGTAAAATTACATTTTGCCCCCCCTAAAAATGATAAAATTTTGATATAATCCTTTAAAAATTATAAATATATAGATATTAAAATGGTGAAATTGTATTTTTTACTATCGTAAAAATATACAATTTAATTTCGACCCCTCCTATAAAAATTTTCTAGCTTCGCCCCTAATTATATCCTTGTATATATAACTATTAAAAGAGTAATAATGTATTATAAAAAAATCATATTTTATGTTTAAATATTTACTTGACTTTAAAAATATTAAAAATAAGTAACAAAAATTAAATTGAAGCGAAACGAAGTTGAGTGGGGATGGATGTATCCAACATCCATGAAGGTGGTAGTAAAATTCAAGATTACACATACACAATGGAGCAGGGTGTATGGTGGAGCAAAGTGTATCCAACTATGGGGTGATGGTGAATTTAGCCGCTATCATCCCTGCCCGATTTCATTATCATCCCTAGTAAAGAGCGTACTTCATATTTTATAAATATTACTGTTATAAATGAAAAGTTACTATAAAGTAAAAATAAAATATAAAAAATTAATTTTATAATAAATTTGGTTATTAATAAAATGTGGGTAGTTATTATAAAGTAGACTGACTATAATACATTTAAGAACATTACAAAAATTTAATTCCTACATTAAAAATTTTAGTTAGGATGAAATTTTGAAAAGGTCCAAAGCAATAGGCATGAATTAAGGTCCATTGTTTGAGCAATTTGAAAAGGTCCAAAGTACAAATATTAGCGTTTATTTGCTGCGAAAACTGACTTAGTATTTGACAAAATATTTGGTAGGTCATAGATGGATGTTGCTTTTGATTGGGTCAAACTACCCAACTAATTTCCTCACGTGATAAATATATATTTTTAAATTATACAAAAATTAAATAATATTTTTTAACAATCTCATTATAGGTTCTGATCGTATCTACTTTTTTTTGACACAATGTGTAGGAGAATTATACGTTTCAGCGCACTTAAACCCACATTCTCCTATATTTGGCAATGCATTTATTAATTTTATATAAAATATAAAATAACTTAATAGCTTAAATATAGTGTAGATTTATTGAACACATAGTTAATATAAGTGTGGATTAATTTTAACCCATTTTAATAACAACCATATATATAATGTTTAATGATAAATTTAGTTACTAATATTTACATGTTTTGTTAAAATGGTCCTAATTGTAATTTTTAGTCTTTTTGGCCATCAATCTTTTTTTTTCAAATTGCTTTTTTAACAAATTTGGTAAAAGTTTCGTTAACAAAGTTAACACGATGATGTGGAATTTCATACGTGAAATATTTTTAATGGAATGTAATTTAGTACTTAGATAACCCAATAAAATAATTATGTGTGGAAAATAATAAAATAAATAATTCATGAAGTTAAAAAAAATCTTAATTTTAAAAAAATAAATGTAATTATCTAAAAGATTTAGGTAAATTTCACTCAAGGTCACTAACTATTAGTAAATTTAAATTTTGATCATTTAATTATGAAAATTATAATTTAATCATTCAATATTCAAAATTGATCATTTAAGTCATCCCTCAGTTAACTTGCTAACGGATGTCAGCGTGGGTCATTAGGTTATTATTCCTCAAATATGTTTAGGTAAGCTATAATGTTAAGTTCCCCGATTATTAGTAAGTTTTTGTTTTGATAAGCCGACTATGAAAGTTACAAAATTATTATTAACGGAATGATAACATGTCATATTAACTCATAGGTTTAATATCTAATTTGATTCATGATATGTAACTAAAATATCAATTTAATATTTTTAGAATATTTTTAACGTAAATCCAAAAAATCTAAATTTATCAAAATTCTAAAATGAAATTTTATATTTTTCTTTGAAATTATAAAAATATTTTTAAAATTATAATTATGTGCAAATTAATTTAAAATTTTAAAATTTCATAAAATTCTAACCAGTTTTTTTTCTTTTGAAAATGCTGGGTCCATGACTAATGACTTCACACGGCCATTTCCTTCTTTTCAGTAGGCGATAATTTTTAAATTTTTAAGAATTTTTTAGACTTGTTTTGGATTTATTAAAGAAATTTTAAAAGTATATTTTAGTAATAGTTGAAAGCTTGTAAGTTAATGTGCCATGCCATCAGCCCTTTAGGAAGTTAATAGATGAATGACCAAATCGATAACATTAATAATTATTTTGTAAATTTTCATAATTAGATGACCCAATTAAAAAAATTTATTGATAATTGATTAAGAGGAATAACAAAGTAATGATAGAAAGCTAACAAAGAGATAACTTAAATGATGAATTTCAAATAATTGAATGATAAAATTATAACTATTCATAATTAACTATAAACTTACTAGTAATTGTGAAAATATTTTAATATGAATGAATTTAAATTGTAATTTCTATTTATATTTGAATAAAGAAATTAAGATAAAACGTAATCCTGTCATACTAACATTGGAATAATAGTAAAATAAATAAAAAGAATTATCAACTAATTGAATCCTACAATAATTTCCCATGGGTTCTTCCCCGGAAAAAAAAAAAACCAATTTACAAGAAATAAATTACTTGTGTAGGTGCCACCGCCGCTACGTCGAGGTATATTAGTGCAAGGGTTTTCACCAGACGGTGGCACCATACCCCTTTGAAGCACTTGAATTATAAGATTTTTATTGAAAATCACAGCAAACAGGTGATCTTCAACATGAGGGAGAGGCCTTATGGCGGAAAAATGTTGGTAGGCGAATAACAAAATAATGCAGAAAAGGAATGTAACTGTAACTTTAAGCGAAGCCATATTGGAAAACACAACCATCCTTCTAGTAAGCCGTTACTCTTACTGATTTAAATAAGCTTCCCAACCATCCTTCCGTAGCTTCTCAGCTTTTGTCAAGACATAGTCCCTTGTGTCTTCTTGATACTGATTCATTCTAAGGATAAGTGCGACACAAAACACGAATCAAAACTAGAATTCACAACGTTTCAATTTCAAACGCATCCATCTTTTATTTATATAAAGAGAGATGGGAACTTACCTCGCCAATAGATCAGCATCACCAACTCCCAACATCCTTACTGCCAGCAATCCTGCGTTTGTAGCGTTGTTTACTGCAACCGTTGCAACAGGAACACCCCTTGGCATCTGCATCATTAAAATAAGTATAAACATCGAGCATTTGGGAATGCAATGTCATGTACAAGTTCAAGTCTTACCTGCACGATTGACAAGAGTGAATCGATTCCGTCCAATGTAGAGGCACGGACAGGGACACCGATAACAGGTAAAGGTGTAAGTGAAGCTACCATACCTATAATTCAAAACAGGCCTCATCAGTGTCACTAACATAGCTAATGCATGTTGGAGAATGATGTTAAACAATAATTGTATATATAACTAGCCTGGTAAGTGAGCTGCACCACCAGCCCCAGCAATGATAACCTGAATGCCTCGCTCCCTAGCAGAGGAGGCATAAGAGTACATCAGTTCAGGGGTCCGGTGTGCTGAGACTATCCGAACCTGCAAATAAATTAATCAATGGAGTCAAAGTGGATTTGCATCATTTGTAAACAAAAATTCTAAAGCTAAAAGAAATGCTACCTCAGTAGACACACCAAACATATTTAAGATTCTAGCTGCATCCTTCATAACTGGAAGATCTGAATCCGAACCCATTACAATCCCAACACGTGGTGCAGCTGCATTTAGCAACAAAAAGGATCCAAAATGTCAGTAAAGCCAACCAACGGTAGTTTCGATTCTTCACGTGGTTCAATTTCAGCTATGTCCGCATACTTCTAATTCAACCTTTAAATAAATTTGCAACAAAAAACAAACTGACAACAAAATTGAAGTTCAAGCATCAACTCTAGGTCAACTGACCTTCATTCAGATTTTCATAACCTTCTTCCCTCAGCATTGATTTCAGCCGTGCTTCTAAAACACCAACAGAAGGGCCAACAAGAGTTACATGACCCATCTTCCTTTGCCTTCGCATTTCTGGTAAAAACATCATGACAGCCAATTAATAAGAACATGTGTATGAGAGAAAAAAAAAATAGGACAGCGAGATGGATAAGCCTGAGGAAACTTAAAGCAGACCTAACCTGTCTTATCATACCAATGAGCAGTAGCTCCTGGAATCTCCAGTGCCCTTGCTATAAGTTGATGAGCCACTTTGAAACCTGGCTCCCCCTGAAACCATATAATTTTTAGTGTAACTCAAATCTAACAATCTAATTCACTGCCCACAAGCACAAGGAAAACAGAAAATTTCAGTAAATTATACTCATGTATAAAGTTATTTTAGCTTATGATAAGAAGCATAAAAGCAGAAAGGTGTGGAAGTTATGGAAAAGGAAGAGAAGGAACCTACTTCATCCTCACCCAGTAGATTGTACATGATAGCAGCTGGAGTTTTCATGGATGGATCACCGAGAGGAAGACCAACAACAGCCCGCAAATGCTGTTCAAACTGTGATGTATAGCAGGACTCAATAGTGTGATGACCACTATTATGAGGTCTTGGAGCTACTTCATTTAGTAGAATCTAATAGAAACAAAGAATAGGTCAGTCAAAGGCAAAATTGCTGAATTATTGCTGGTCATCTAGGAGTGGAATAAAAAACTCATAAAGATGGCAGATGTACACCTGACCATCCCTCGTCAAAAACAACTCCACTGCAAAGACACCAGCACCTTCTAATGAACTTATAGCTTTATATGCAACATCATTTGCAAGTTTTCTGATCCTCCATGGCACGTCAACAGGTGCCTTAACCATGTGACATATGTTTTCCCTATAAGAGCCCCCAAATTTACAATCATAGTAGATTTACAGAGCTCCTCGCAAGTCATATGTAAATATTATCACATAATTCTAATTTACAATAAATGGAATTCTAGTAAGGAACGTGAATGTCTTACTTGTGAATAGTTTCAACAACTGGATAGCACAGGATAGAGTTATCTCTTCCTCTTGCCACGATGACAGCCAACTCCTAAAAGCAACGTCAGTACAATTCAAAAGTATGTCTATAAACAAATAGTAATTATTTGTATCATGACGAGGCAGCTCGAAAAATACCCCATCAATACAGTGAGCATAAAGTTATCAAGTACAAAATAAATAAAGAGGAAATAAATGCATAGTAAAAATGTCAACAGTACATTCTAGACATTCACCTTTATGAAAGGAGCCCATTTCTCAACGTACAGGCCATGACCAAATCCACCAAGAACTGCAATAAAAATGAAAATTCTTTAAACTGGAAAAGTAAATGTTCAGTATCTAAGTTACAAAAATGGAGTTTATGAGAAATTTCAAAGTCAAGAAGAACAAGGAACTAGTCATAGGCAAAATTAGATACTAATAAAGAAAAGGAAAGAATACAAGACAACTTCTCCAGTCCCAAGTGACAATCACCATATGAACATCTACATCAAATTAGACATGTTCTTCTGTAAGTATTGATATAGTAAAGACTTATACAAATTGTAGATACAAATTGTAGATTTGGAATGATACCCACAACCAACATTTTAGTCTTTGACAAATATTTAGAGAAATCCTATGCCTTAAAAAATTAAGGTAAGTCATTATGAATTAAGAAAATGATGAAATGCTACAAAAATCTCCTTTCTAATAGCATCTCCCTTACCATCTATGGCCGAAGAAAGCTCTCCTTCACTCTTTGCAACAGCATTTCCTCGCCCATCATAAGCTAACCTCTTGCTCTTAATCATAAGAGGATAGCCATATAGTTCGCCTGCTCTCTTGGTTTCTTCTAGATTATTAATCTGCTTTTATTAATATAGAGAGACCAATATATCAATATAAGTTTTAAAGAATTTCAATACAATAGAATAAACCCCTATAAAATAAAAAACAGAAAGCAAACCTCCATAAACTCAGGAAGTGGAATGCCATATCGAGAAAAATGAACTTTCTGGAGATATTTATCCTGTAAAATAGTAAATCCAGCTTGATAACTCGCCGTAAAAAGTACATTATGCTTAACATCCATTCAGGTATCAACAGTAAAAGGAAACTGATGCAATTTATTACAGACATTAGTACCGCTCGCAAGTAAACAAGCCTAGGGAATTTACTTGGATAATTCGAATGGTAGAAGCTTTAGGTTCACAATCAATTCCTTGTTGTTCAAGCTTCTCTAGAGTGGCAACATCCACATGTTCAGTTTCAACCGTCAAAACTCCACATCTAACTACCAAAAAACATACAATGAGCATGAATACTTCAGTTAAAACAAAGAAAGGAAATAAATTAAGTATCAAAATTGGACCTTTTAGCAAATTCTTCAACAGTAGCACTGTCATCAAAGCTCCCAACCATGTGATCATAAGCAAGGGCACTAGCCGGGCAATTCTCTGAAGGGTCCAAAACCATAACTTTAATGGCCATCTTGGAAGCTGCTTGGCATAACATACGACCCAATTGCCCTCCTCCTAATACACCAACTATCTTTTTGGATAGACCATGAACTGAAGAATCATCATCCTTCCTACAAAAAAGAAAGAAAAAAAAACCATTTGAACGTAAATAATTCACAATAACAAAAAAGACTCAAATTTTGTATTCTTTTGTTTTAATAACAAACCTGTGAGAGGAGTCAGTCTCGTGAGAGTCACATGAGGCGCGGCAAGCGAAGGTGGGATTGTAGAGTTTCGAAGAAGAAGAAGAGTGCCGGAGGCGATGGTTGCGGTTGCGGTTATCGGCGGCGATAGATACAGAGAAGAAGCGGAGTGAGAGAGATGATGGTGGCCGGGAAAGAAACTGAGATCGCTCGAAAGAAAATACTGCTTCAAAGTTGGAGCTCGAAAACACAGCCATTGATAGCTGCGTTTCTTATCAAAACAAAAGATCTACTGCTTGAAAGTACCAGCAATTGATAGCTACAGATAAAAAACAGATTAAATCCGGCAAATGAGATGTTCAGCGTATCCAAACTCAAAGAGATAAATAATCGTCGAAAGAAATCCAAATCTGAGCTTCGAAACGCAAGAAATCTTCAAAAAAAATTAAAATCAATCTGTTTCAACTTAATGTAACAATAAAAAACAAAATGAAAAGTAAGCAAAAAAAAAAAAAGCGAAATCAACCGAAAAAAATGAAAAAAAAAACGTAACTGAAAATGCAGATTAAAAATCAAAGGTATATTTTGATTTTCTTTACAAAAAATTCAAAATAGATTCAATCTATTTCAAACTAAATCTAACAATGAAAAGTACGCAAAAAAACAACTAAATCAACCAGAAAAAAAAAACTGAAAAAATGAAGAAAAAAACACCTGAAAATGCAGATTGAAAATCAAATCTATATTTCGATTTTCTTTCACTTTGGTCCCTCTTTTCTCTATATTTTAAAGAGAAAGGGTTTTCAAATCCTGCCTCTTAATTTTCTTATTTTATGGTGGCCGTGCTTTTTGTGCTTTTTTGTGTTCAAGGGGGGCGCCTGTATTTATGCTTTTTTGTTTTAAGCTTTCCCTCCTTGGAATAGGGACCTATTTTTGTTTCAAGGGGGCTGCCGTGATCTGGTCTGGTTGGTTTTACCTATTAAGGATTCGTTGAGAGCCGTATACGGTGGAGATTACGTAGATAAGCCTTTGGTCTAAAAATTATAGGGACAATAACCAATAAAAGCCCCTTTATTTTTAAAATTACCAAAATGGGACAGGTCCTGAATTAATTACCGAAATGGACCCTTTTCCTAAAAAACGCGTCCACGTCAGCGCGTTGTCAGGGGATAAAGCAGGAAAACGCTTCCTCAAAGAAGCGCTTTGTCCACATGGACAGAAAACGCTTCCTTGAGGGCGCGCTTTGTGTCCACGTGGACAAAGCGCTTCCTTGAAAAAGCATTTTTCTCGTTTTTTAGGGTTTAGGATTTTGGAGTTTTTAACATTTTAGATTTTAGGGTTTTAAGGGAAAAATTAAACAAATCAGGGTTTAGGATTTCTTAATTAAATTAACTATAAGTTTTAAAAAACTAGATTAGGGTTTAGCGTTTATGATTTTTAAGGAAAAAATTAAATAAATTAGGGTTTAGGATTACTTGAGTAAATTAATTATAAATTTTAAAAAATTAGATTAGCGTTTAGTGTTTAGGGTTTTAAGGAAAAATCAAATAAATTAGGATTTAGGGTTACTTGAGTAAATTAATTATAAAATTTAAAAAATTAGATTAGGTTTTAGTATTTAGGTTTTAAGGAAAAATCTAATAAAGGTAGTTGTTATTCGTTGTATATTTTAAACTCTTCTAAAAAATAAAATAATAAAATTAAATGTTTTAGTAAAAATTAAATTTATTAAAAGAATTTTTTAATAATAAATTAAAAATAAAATATATAATGAATTTTTGTATTTTCAAATTTTAAAATAGAAAAGAGTTTTTATGAAAAACAAAAAAGAGTTAAAAGTTTATATATATATATTAAATTTATCTTTTGCTGTAATTTTAAATTTATAATAAATTAAAAATATTAATATAATATAATATGCAAAAATGAAATTTAATATAATACAATCATATTAATAATAGAATATTTTAGGGATAATAATTTCTTAAGGTCTTAAGATCATGGGTAAATTTTTATTGATTGTTAGAGAATGATTTATAAATAAGTATTAATAAATTTATTTAATGGAATTTAACATAAATTTTAATATTTTAATATTTAATATATATTTTAAACTGTAGAAGTTTAAATTTAAAATTCGAGAAAAAATATAATAATTGTAATTAATATTTAACTATATTTAAATAAAGTTAGACTTATTTAATAATTTATAAATAATTTATAATTTTTATAATTTATAATTAATTTAATTAAGAAACCCTACACCCTTATACATTTAATTTTTTTCCCTTAAAATCCTAAAATCTAAAAACCCAAAAACTCCCAACCCTAATCTTAATTGCAAAAAACCCTAAACCCTAAAAAACAGAGAAAGCATTTTCCTACTTTATCTCCTGACAACGCACTGATGTGGACGCGTTTTTGGGAGAAATTGTTTATTTCGATAATTAATTCAGGACCTAGCCCATTTCGATAATTTTAAAAATAAATGGGCTTTTATTGGTTATTTGCCCTTAAATCAATACTTTTTGTCTTTATTTTTTTAATGGTTAATTAAGATTCCGCTATTTTGACGGAAATACCCCTCATGTCTTTGTGGAAACGAGCCGCTTTAATCGCCGAGTTTAAATAATAAATAAATAAATTTGGAGTTTTGTGTTTTTATATTATAAAATATAATAATATCACTTTTGGATGCTAGCTTTTCTTTTTTGACCATTTTAAAAATAAAAATAATAAACTCAATAAAAAATAAAGCACCCTAAATTTGTATTTTTGTATTCTTTTTATTAAAATATGTCATAGGTCTCTATATTCTTCACAAATTTAAAATTTAGTCCGTTTATTTTTCAGATTTTAAAATTCGGATCTAATTGTTAAGATTGTTAATTTTTTGTAAAATTAGTTAGTGTGACATTTTGAAATAATAATAAAAAAGAATACTCATATGGTAGTAATGTAGCTAAGAAGGTGACGTTGTAATGAGCTTGAAATTAATAAAATAATTTTAATAATATTAATGATAGATTTGAATTTTGAAATTTAAAAGTAAAGGGACTAAATTTTAAAATAAAATTATAAAGACTAAATTTTAAATTTATAAAGAATCATAGACTTATGACCTATTTTAACCTTCTTTTTAACACTGCTAAGAGGTGATTACGACTTTTGAAATTTAAAAAAATCTTACAAATCAAAAAAAATATAGAATAGTTCACAAACAAGTGCACAAATGAACGAAGAATCGAACAAAATTCAAATGAAATCCACATATCACATTAGATCGACACATGATAATTGTTTATGTTGAGACTGAACCCTAAATACTTTAAAACCTAAGATCATGGTCTCCGCATTTACCAACAATCCAAATAAATTTATACATATATAAATATTTTTAAATTAATTTATTTGTTTAATGCATAATTTGTAAATAAATTTAACTTCTTATAAATGATTGGGAATTTGTTTGGTTTAAAATCTAAATTCATGTTTAAATTTTTATAACTGTAAAGTTATTTTAATTTGACATTATAATATTTTGTATTTTGTTGTGGTATGATATATAAAATAGATTTAATGGGTTAAGCTTTTTATAAAAAAAGTAGATTTAATGGTTTGACTAACGGAGGTACCAACTAGAGGTGCTCATGGGCCGGGTCGGGCCCATAAAAAATTTTGGCCCGGGCCCGGCCCGAAATATGGGCCTAAGATTTTGCCCAGGCCCGGTCCGGAAAAAAATCATAAGCCCGGGCCCGGCCCGGCCCATTTTTATTTTAAAAATTTTTATACCAATTGAAAGATGTTTGAACTTCCCTATCATATTCAACTGCTAAAGAAATATGACTTGTAGAAGGGGAATAACCATTGATGTTGTATTTCGATGGTGCAATTAGTAGTAAGGAAAAAAAAGAGACTAAATTAACTTAAATTCACTGTTGTTTCTCATAAATACCAATTTAAGCCAAAGCCCAAGGTTTCGCTATGGTGTTGCTTAAATTGAACAGAAGATAACGATTATAGGCTACCATATATTCGTTTACAATATATGTTTATTCAATGGAAACAAGTAAATAAGAAGCTTGTTCCTCCACCATATTTTTCAGGTGAGATATGGGTGTTGTGTAAACTACTTTAAAAAATATACATATATATTGAACAACCCACAGCGGCTGGAATGTGAAGCAAATCTTCTACACTTTTCCTTAACGAAAAAGCTGACCAGCTGAAGGCATGCAGGCGTAGAATGTTTGGTTTTAAGTAGCTCTCATGTTTATATTTCAAACTATTTTATTCAATTACATCTGGTTTTAGTCTTACCATCTTCCATTCAAGTCCCTCTCATATTTTGCTTACAAGCCTTCATGTACCACCTTTAACAAACTGATGACAGCATATATAGCTTAACCTTTAATTTCCAGGCTCTATAAAAGCCCCCCATTAAACCATAACTCACCACAAGTTTAAGAATTAAAGCTCGCAAAATGGCAATGGGCAAAATTTTGAGCTCAGGGCCAATATTGCTTTTCTTGCTTTATTTGGTTGCCTTGGTTTCGCTTCCTGCAGATGCAGCAGTGAAAAGATACCAGTTCGATGTAGGCATATTTAGTTAAATCAGTGGCAATGTTGTTTGTATATATTCACTTTTTAGCTGCATTTCTTTCTTTTAGAATATGATCATTGAAATGTTGTTTCAGGTTCAAGTGAAAAACGTTAGCAGGTTATGCCATGCTAAACCTATCGTTACAGTGAATGGGATGTTTCCAGGGCCAACCATATACGCTAGAGACGGCGATAGAGTTGTCATTAATGTCACAAACTATGCACAATATAACATGTCAATTCATTGGTAAGCAATGCATCATTTTGTCATATTTCTTTTTCCAAAATTGTTGTCTACTAATGCTGGGTTTGTTTCATGGCATTGGCAGGCATGGGCTTAAACAGCTTCGCAATGGATGGGCAGATGGACCAGCTTATATAACACAATGCCCTATACAGAACGGGCATAGTTACACGTATGACTTTAATGTAACAGGTCAAAGAGGGACACTATGGTGGCATGCACATATCTTTTGGCTAAGAGCCACTGTTTATGGTGCAATTGCGATCATGCCAAAGCAAGGGACCCCTTTCCCTTTTCCTCAGCCTTACAGAGAAACTAACATAGTTTTAGGTGGGATGATTTGATCCATAATGGCGAGCTGAGCTCCATTTTAGTTGCACAATTCATGTAATTCTTGTTAATCGAAACGCAGGTGAATGGTGGAATAACGATGTCGAAGAAGTTGTGAAACAAGGGAACAAGTTGGGGTTGCCACCAAATACATCCGATGCTCACACCATTAATGGAAAGCCAGGGCCATTGTTCCCATGTTCCGAGAAACGTAAGCTTAGCGAGTAAATAGGGGATTCAGGACAGGCCCTGCATTCTTTCTTATTTTACTTTCCTTTTTCTGGTGCAGATACATTTGCAATGGAGGTTGAACAAGGAAAGACATATCTCTTGAGAATCATCAATGCTGCACTCAACGACGAACTTTTCTTTGCTGTCGCAGGCCATAATATGACAGTGGTCGAGATAGATGCAGTTTATACCAAACCATTTACCACACAAGCAATTTTAATTGCACCAGGGCAGACCACAAATGTCCTTGTTCAAGCTAACCAAGCACCTGGTAGATATTTCATGGCCGCTAGGCCTTTTATGGATGCACCATTGACGGTAGACAATAAAACCGCAACGGCTATACTTCAGTACAAAGGCATTCCCAACACCATCCTCCCAATCCTTCCTAAGCTGCCATTACCCAATGACACTGCCTTTGCATTGAGCTACAATGCCAAACTTAGGAGCCTGAACTCTCCATTATACCCTGCAAATGTGCCTCTTAAAGTTGACAGGCGTCTTTTCTACACTATCGGGTTAGGAATTAACCCATGTCCAACCTGCTTGAACGGAACACGACTCACTGCATCCTTGAACAACATTACCTTTGTTATGCCACATATTGGGCTTCTGCAAGCTCATTATTTCAACATCAAGGGAGTATATACTGCGGATTTCCCCGACCGCCCTCCTCAACCGTTCAACTACACCGGTGCACCATTGACTGCAAATCTTGCTACCACTTCGGGTACCAGGCTAAGCAAGATTGCATTCAACTCAACAGTAGAGTTAGTACTGCAGGATACCAATCTTCTAACTGTTGAATCCCATCCATTCCACCTTCATGGTTACAATTTCTTCGTTGTTAGGACTGGAATCGGGAACTTCGATCCCGCAAAAGATCCTGCTAAGTTTAACTTGGTTGATCCTCCAGAAAGGAATACGGTTGGAGTACCGACAGGCGGTTGGACCGCCATAAGGTTCCGGGCAGATAATCCAGGTAAGGTTCACCACAAACTAAACATGTAACATTGGTGACACTCAAATATTGGAAAGTAGTAGTTCTAAATCATTCGTTTTCCATTCTTCAGGAGTTTGGTTCATGCACTGCCATTTGGAGCTGCATACAGGGTGGGGTTTGAAGACTGCTTTTGTGGTAGAGAATGGAAAGGGACCCGATCAGTCCATTTTGCCTCCTCCAAAGGACCTTCCTCCTTGTTAATTGATTCCTTTTTGAGGCCAAAGTACAAAGGGCATGGCTAACTCTTTTCGGTCTTACTGTTTTGTTTTTTGTTTTGTTTTTTCTTATCGACTCTTTCCTGCAACGAGGAGTAAGGCAAATAATAAAATTATACGAGATTCTTGGAATTGTACGTAATAAAAGTCTTCATCTTTGTATGTTACCGATACGAAATGCATTCTTATATTTTAAATCATTTTCAATATTTTTTAACATATTTTTATAATACAATTTAAAATTAAAATTAATCATTATAAACAAGAGTTATGTAACGAATCCCATTATACATGCTTATGATTTGTTGAAGTGTGAGGATAAAATGAACTAATGAGAAATTAACGACGACTCTCAAGACATTGTACTCTCAAGAGAGGAAGCAAGTTGAAAACAACATTATTAGAGGAGCTAACCATGAATCCAAAGATATGAACCATAAAACGGACATAAAATACAAAAAATAAAAATCAAACTACATATATACACGAAAAACATTTTTGCGTGTGTATATACTATTAATAAACTGTATCAAAACACATAAAAATAGGTACATACACGTACCAATACCAGGAACAAAAACAATAAGCCTGGCGGTAAACTTCCTTGATTCAAATAGCACATAAATGTGAAATGGAAGTCGGTATGAATTGCAGTTTGGCAGTTGCACCCCATTAGCTTCTACAAATATAGATCACACGAGTGAAACGATTAACGTGTTGTACAAATTACTTGCCAATAATCTCAAAAATCTGTTTGACCAAATCTTCATCACCATGTGTATAGAAACAATAATGTCCGTGTTCTGGGATGTCAGCACTTCATAGGGGACAACTTAACTCATGTTTGTAATAACTGCGTAACGATGCTGTTTTTCCTTTTCTTCCCACCAAAGTCCATTTTTCCTTAACTCATGTTTGTAATAACTGCGTAACGATGCTGTTTTTCCTTTTCTTCCCACCAAAGTCCATTTTTCCTTTTCTTCCCACCAAAGTCCATTATAGGAAGCTTCAATCCCCACACAAGCTGCTGCCACTCGTAGAAGCTTTCTTACCAGTGTACTTCTGTCAAATATGGAAGGAGATAATTATCTCTCAAGCAGATAGATGCCAGAGACTGAACTTCCAGGTTGCCTCTAGTGATTAAAAGTAGAAGAAAAACGTGCACACTGATATGGTTAAAATTATAAATGTGGGAGCTAATTTATGCGTTGGAAGCTCACCTGCTTTCCGATGTTCAAGGGGATGTACTTGTACTTGATCATATGTGCAATCTGACGCCTCATCGTGAGGACAAAAAGAACAATCCAGTAACAAAGTAGTATAGGCCAAAAGACAGGAACATCAAATAAGGAAAAGAAAGTCATAACAAATGCTATGTAGAAAGCCTTTGTCATGGAGTACCTGCAAAAATTATAAAACAGAGGTATTACACACATACTCAAAATGCCCATTCATTAAGCACAATTTCACATAGACCTCAAGCAAGAAAACAAATTCCCAAATGGATGAAGAAATATGACTGACTACGATAAATAATGACCGGCATTTCTATGCTATGAATGGAAAATACATTTCTAAACTGTACTTCCTTGGAAAAAGAAGTAAAAAATTCTACATTCTAAATAAGCAGTAAAATGCATGAGAAGGTAATGACTACTGGATTTGACAGATGAGAGCTAACGCTTTTACGCATTTTCCACATCTTTAAGTCAGGCATTGAATAGGTATAAAAGACTGCAATATCAAGTCAGGTATCACATGTTTCCACATCTTCTCCATTTTGGTAAACGACAAAGGGTATGTTTCCATCAATATGAACAATCAGGCAATGCCTTTAACTTGGCCTAAATAGGTAAGGTGTGTCCCTTATAAACATATCACAAAGATTTCAGCATAGAAAACATAACAGAACAATGCCACCAATAAAATGCCTGTAAAGCATCATTATAGACGAGAAGCAATATATAAAGCTTCAATTACCAGAACTTAAACTCAGGTAGCCTACGAATAAACGGCTTGAATTCATCTGATCCTTTTGTTGGCAGTAGAGGCCCATCAGAAATTTCAAGTTCTGGATCAACCAGAGGAGACAAAAACCCGATAAGCAAATTCAAAAGGTAGATCCCAAGGCCATATGAGACTATGTAAAAACCTTGAACAGAATAGACTCGTAAACAATATATAGCTGCTATAACAAGGGTTCCCATCCATCTATAAGTTGTATGAGGAGTAGTCTTATCTAGATAATACTGATACATCCTCCAAGTATCATGCCCCCATTGAGGCAAAGGTGAGGCCACTGGTGCCCTATCACCTCCAATACCCTCCATTCAGTATTAGCTTCAATTCCTACATCATAAGAGAAGAACCCAGTCAACTTAAGCACAAAGATTCATTAGGTTTGTTGTAAATAAACACTCATAAACTATGGTTAAACACTCCATCAATTTAAGCACTACTAGCAGTAAATCATCAGATATCACCACTTAACACCATGAGCAATGAAAAACAAAAATGTAGCTAGTAATTCTCAATCAATGAATACAATGTAGAGAAAACCCTAAGATTATGTTTGTTCAAGAAACAAGGAAAAATATTGCTTTTATGCCCAGAATCTAGGAACAGATATAAAAAGAAAAAAATCCCATCAATTACTGGACAAAAAATCAATCACCCATCACCAAACTTCCACCTCAGCTTTCTGACCAACCAAACAACAACTTAGCATTCATAATAAAAAAAAAAAGCTTTCCAAAACCAGAACAACCAAAACCCTAGATTTACACAGCATATATCATTGAAAGTAAAGAGTCTACTATTAATTTTTTTTTTAATAATGATTGAATGCATGAAGATTAAATATTTGTAATAAATGCATTAAAAGATTAAAATTTTGAAGTAGAAAAATGGGCTGACCTCAAAGGACTCTCCGTTGTTAAACTTTGGACTCCGACTCTCCCAGAAACTGATTTCCGTTTCTTTGACGTTGTATGGGGAAGCGAGAAACGAGCAAACGTTTTTAGTGAAAGTTTAAGGTCCGTTTGATTGCCTGTAAAATATTTTCTGTTATTTGACAGATTTCCTGAAAATATTTTCCGGAAAAGTTATTTTTACATTTGTTCTAGTGATTCAGTGTTCTATCCACATATCCTTATGTCCTATTAAATCTATATTTGGGCTAAAATGAAATGGTAAGTGAAATTTATTAGTGAATTGATTAGTAACATATAATAAATAGTTTTGAGAATCTTAATGCTTAATGTCTACTTAATTCCATTTTAATATATCATAAACAAGGTATTTATATGTTTAATATTGATTACTTGCAAAGGAAAGCTTAATTCTTGACTATTTACTAAGTTTTTACAAGCTTAACATATTATTTTTTCAACGCGTAGGTAAAGGCTCGACTTAAAGCGAAGTTACTATCTTAACTAATCTCATCGCATCTTGAATATTTTGTTAGCTCTGTGAACTTGGTTGAGCTTTATTTGGAATATATGTTGATTTGATGGTGTTTTATGTTTTATAATGTTTAGAAATATTAGGGAATGATTGGTAATGGTTTTGGATTGATTTTAGGTGTTAGGACATGTTTTGGGGCCCTTGCACACTTATTTTCAACAAGTCGCTTCGTGAATACAAGTAGATGAATGCCCCAATGAACAATTTCAAGGCACTTGTATCGGCACAAGTCATGGTTGTATGCCGATTGAACGATTTAATGCGGAAACTAGAGATATTGTATCTCTAATAATTAAACTTTCATCCTTTAATGTCCAAAGAGACAAAGTTAGATTATAGATACGACCTCAGAGAAAGTAAATATTGATCTCAGCACACAAAAATGCAAAGGAACAGATAACGTACTGAATCCAAATTGTTGTCAATTAAAGAACATATGTCAATTAAAAAACCAACCAAAGATTGACAAAATGCTTATAAATGTTACATATTCTAGAAATATTATACAACTGCAAAAAGGAAGATAACGATCTTGAATCCAAATTGTTGTTCAAGGCGAATTCCAATGAAGATCAAGCTCAACATGTTTGCAAGCGGATGAATAACACCAGCTTGCAGCCAGATGCAAGTGATAAGCCTCCACGCTTGATTGCCATGCACTACCTTGTCCCATTTTAAGGCTCCCAATTTTTCCAATCTGAAGGAGGAGGAGAAAGAACAACATAAAATTAAACAACTCGCGATTATCAACGCATTTACATGGCATTATAAAAAAAGGGTTGCTAAGCCATAAGGATATAAAATGTTCGACATCATTTACATCTTGAATGACAATAGCCAAAACCGAACTTCTACCCGATTACTATCGAAACATTAGGATTTACATTAGACCATACAAAAACAAAATAAAGCTACAAATCAACTAACTTCATTAACCAGTCCTTGATTTCCAGACAAAGTTCATTACCCAAATTAACAAAGCAACTAACTTAAGTTCCTATAAAACCATTAATCCTTAAATTAACAAAGCAACTAACTTCATTACCCAGTCCATGATTTCCAGACATGCCATTATTTAACAAAGCTCAAATTTGACTCAATTGATAGCTCGACCGAGTTCGAGTCTTTCTTCAAGTAGTTTGCAAGCACCTTTACACCCCTACTATAGACAAAGCAAACCATGACATTTCATATTGAGAATTCCTATTGCTGCTAAATGAACAAGGAAGAACAAATCTAATAATAACCTTAAATAGTATCAATCATATCAGACACAAATTTCCAATAGAATCAAAATAAATCACAGATTGATATATCCTTTAGCATGATCCAAGGATAATCCTATAGAAGATCAATTGGGAACTGCAGTTGAATCATCAAATAAGAACTTCCTACATGAACAACTTCTAAAAGATACCGTAGTCCATATCTAAAACTTGCAAGCAATTTTTTTCCTCTTCTTTAGAATTGAAAGTTGCAAAAGGACCCTCAACTTTAATTCCAACCCAATTTCCCATCACATTAAAAAAAACACAAAAACTGAACAAAATCTCAGAAAACCAGAGACAGTAAAAAGAAGTGAAATTTAAAGATAGGGGGAACATGATACATACGTATTAGAAGAAGGACCAAAGAGAGGATTTTCTTTCAAAGGTTCAAAAGAAAGCCTGCCAAGGAACCTAGCCACACAACCACCTTCAAATCCCTGATTGTTCTTAGGACAGTTTCTTACTTAGGCAGTCGATGTGGGTAGCAATGGTGTTAGAAGAAGAAGAAAGAGTGGAAATTAGAAAGATGGCTTCCAGCATTAACAACCGAACGAAGAATAAAAGAAGAAGGAAGCTTACCCATCATTTGAAAGCGAAATGGCAAGCGCAGAGCAACCAAAAAGGAATGAAAAATAAACAGAGCATAAAAGCCAAAAGAAATGAAAAATAAACGAAGTAACCGTCGAAAAATGGAAATGGAATTGCAACGTATCAAAGAGCGGTTTCAGATTCCGAACCAAAATGAAGCTTTCAATAACGGAAATTTGAAGGAATGAAGGAAGGAGAAGAATGGATGAAGGAGCTTACTAGATGAAGGAGAAGAATGCTCGAGAGCTTTAGGAAAATGTCTTACGGAGATTGAATCGGTAAGACAATTTCCCAAAATTGTAAGGCATTTTCCCGTGTTTTGTAGTTGATTTTCCAAAAGGAAAATATTTTCCTTCAATCAAACACTGAAAAATGGGGAAAATCAATTCCAGAAAATATTTTCCCCCTATCAAACAGACCCTAAACTTTGATCACTTAATTATAAAAATTTATAAGTTAGCCACAGAATTAATAAAAAATTACAAGTTAGTCATTGGCCGCTATCTTGATAATGGACATCTGATGTTGGATGGGTAAATGTATAATTTGATCACTAAATTATTAGTAAGTTTACAATGTAGTCACTTAACTTAAGAATGTTACATTTTGGTTACTAAATTACTAGTAAGCTTAGAAGTTTACAAAGTCACTAATCTTTGCATCATTACTCCGTAACCTGATAATCTAAACGGTATGCCTCACCTCTAACCTAACCAACTCAACAATACTTCATTCTTAACCCTATCACTATTTTCTCTTCGGTCAAAACCATAACTAAGAAATTTTATAATCAATTTTAGACACCCTTACCCCAAACCAGTAATCAAATATCACCACAACTACAATCAAAACAAACAAAATACAAATAAAAAGGGAAGAAAGCTTCATGTTTTAGTGAGCCTCAAACAGGATCTACTAAAGGAAAGAGACAAAATAAAAGTAAAGAAAATAGAATCAAATATCAAAAGAAAAGGGAAACTCAAATATATTAGATCCGGTCAAGAGTTAGTCAAAAAGTTCCATGTGAGGAGGATCAATCCAAAACGGGGAAGTCTAGCTAAGAAGAATAACATATTAGAGTCAAGCGATCATCCGATGATGGTGGATGAAGATCGGAAAGCTTCTACATTAGAACTTTGGGTTTAAACCAGGAGGTCGAACAGTGGTGAAATTACTGAAATACAATTGTGAATGAGGTCCCTAAAACTTTCAAATTGCTTAACGACCAACTTGTAATTTTTTTTAAAAAAATAACTAATCAAAATGTAAACTTATTAATAGTTGAGTGGCCTTGGGCGTAATTACCCTATGTGAATAGTGAATTAATGGTCATATTTGACATTCATTACCAAGTTAACGAGTCAGTGGCCAACTTATAACTTTAGATTTCAAATATAATTTTTTTTGAAATTGAGTGACCAAAGTGTAAACTTACTATTAGGTGTAGTTACCATTTTTCTTATATATTATTTTGTTTCAAACTTTTTTACATTGATACGTAAATTTGTATACATTATAATATATTATATTTTTAAGAAAAATTTAGAATTTTTGCATTTTTAATGATTTAATGATTTTTCTGTTTTTTTTTTTGTGAACACATGGTAGGTTTATGAGTTTTCTTTTATTAGAAATGTCAAATGAGGTAACAAAATAGACTAAATGATAGCACAGGGCCTAAGTGACCAAAAAAATTCTTTTAAGTACCAAATTAAGATTTTTTGTAATGTATAAGGGTCAAATGAGGTATTAAACCTTTTAATTTTGAAGTCAATTTTTTTAGTTAGGGTCTGTTTGGCACCCCAAATAATTGAATGAAAGTGTAATTACTAGTAACCATAAAGAATTTTAATTCCCTAGACGTGTTTGGCGGACAATATGTAATTATATCGTAATTCTATACGTCATCTATACAAATTGTAATTACACAATTACATAATTTAAGCATCAAGCTACTCACCTAAGTTCAAAAGCTCATTCAAAATTTGAGAAGTTTGGACAAAAATATAAAGCACAAAAAATAGATTTGGGAAAAAAATTAAGCCTGTATAAACTTAGATCAGGCTTGACTCCATATTAAAAGCCCAAGCCTAATCCACTTATTTTCAAGTTTATAATATATTATTTTTTATTTATTTTACTAATCTATATATCATATAGAAAATATAATATATTATAATATAAATATTAAATTGTTATGTTTAGAAAATTTAATAAAAGGAAAATTATATAGTTGTAGTAAAGAATCTATAATTCATAAATAAAATAATTATTTTTAAAATAAAAATAATATTGATGATTTAAACGGTTTTAGTTAACCATTTACAAATATAAGTAAATTTGAGCACAAATTAATACTCATATTTTAAGTCAGACTTAGGTAGCAATCTTTTATTTTTTCCCTTAATCTAATATCAAATTCTAAAATTTTAGTTTTGTAAAAATTAGGGTATTCTTCTTCTGAATACATGTTATTTTCAAAATTAACAAACCTTGAGTAATATTTTATTGCCATTTTAATTTATTATTATAAGATTAAGCATTGAGTACTATTTTGTTAATATTTTCTTTTAATTTTAAGATATTCTTTCTTACTTTTTTCCTTAGAATTATTTTAGTTGTTCCATTCAATACTGCAATCTTTTGTCTTATTTTCCGAGTAAATATGAAAAATTAAAAGTATAATGATTTATTTGACCCTTTAACTTAAAAAAAATTATTTTAGCTTTTCGTTTAATTTTTCGTCTCTTCTAGTCATTGAATTTGCATTACTTGTTAAATTATCCCAAAATGGATAAAAAAGTTAACGTTTGTTAACTTTGTTACCATGGTATCACGTGTATGTCACGTTAGCAATTAATTATTTTTTTAAAATTAATATTTTATTTTATTTTAAATAATTTTAATAATTTTAAAATTCTAAAAAATTTAGTTGCTGACGTGGCATCCATATAACAATCCATAACAAAGCTAACAAACATCAATTTTTCTATCCATTTTGGAGTAATTTGACAAATAATGCAAGTTTAAAAGATAAGGCAAAAAAATTAAATAAATAACTAAAATAACTTTTTATAGAATGCCAAATAAATTATTTTACCAAAATTAAATAACTTTTAAAAATTGGTGTTTGGGTTCTAAGAAACATAGTTGAAGAAGTATTTTTCATTAATAGCACTTAGAAATAAATAAATACTAATAAGTTTGATAAGCATTTTCCAAAATAATTTTTTTATTTATCAAAAGGATTAAAACCCAACTGGGATTACAGTGGCAAATTTAGGGGAGCTGGCAGGAGGTTAACCTCTTTAAAATAAAAAATTTTCTATTTAATCTTCTTTATAATATATAAAATTTTAAATTATGATAAAAATTTAATTTAACCCTTAAAAAATTATAAAGATATAGGCTATTAAAATTATAAAATATAAAAATATATAATTTAATTTCTGACTTCGCCTTGCAGAGATAAATTAAATGCATGAAAGGGATAAATTACAAGCATTAACCCTTCATTTCCTCAAAAAGAAATTACTCTACTAACAGAAAAAGAAACAAAGGGCCCCTTAGCCATTTGATTTATTTTGCTTAGCCAACTAACATATCTAATATCTACCTTACACTGCAAAAAGAGCTTGTAATTTACATAAAAAGTAATTCATAGTAGTGGAGCTTCTTTGTTTTACTTTTCCCAGGGCAAAATGCTGCAAATGCCACCTTCAGAACCTTCTTCCCGCAATGGACCGTGACAGCTTTCGATGGTGCCCTTTCGATTCCAAGCTCAGAGCTTTCCGTGAAAGTAATTTAAGATCCGATCTGGTTTATATAATTGTACCATCCTTTATTGTTGCCTTATCTAGTATGATGGTGATACCGGACCGGATATAAAATCCTTCGTCTGACCTATCCGCTTCTTGAACACCCTACGAAAGCAGCAGCAGCAGTAGCGGTTTATTGAAGTTCTATAAATGCAGTAGTACTTGATGTACAGAAAAAGACTATGAATGAACGGATGAATATGGATTGTATGCTTACATCTTTATTCGCAATGATCACATCTCTTCCTATCTTTGCATTCTTGTCGATTATGCAGTTACTGGCAGAGAAAATAATACAGACAAGATTACGGATATTTCATTGAACTGTCAGAATTTGTTCTCCGTGTTGAATAATCTACCTGATTTTGGTATTGTGTCCAATTCCGATCGGGACCTTACCCTCTGCTAGTAGAGATATAATTTCGAGCTCAGTTTGGTAATAGTCTGCTCCCATCATAACCGTGTCCTGTGGATAGGAAAGAGTCGAACTATGTCAGATTGAACTATGAAGTTTAAAAGAAACCGATTTGCCTTAAACCAAGATAATTCACCTGAAGCTCAACGCCGGAGTCCAAACGTGAGCGTTCGCCAATTACCGAGTGTTGGACACTACACTCTCGTAAGAAGCATCCATGGGAGATTATTGCATCTTTAATCTGCATGAACAGATTGAAACATGAGAAGGAACAAAACAAATTGCAGAATTTTAGTCCAAATGTATACATACCCTGCATTTATCAATTTTCGTCGGTGGTAAGTATCGAGGAGATGTATAGAAAGGTGTCTTTGGATCATAAAACTCAAACTTAGGAAACTGCTTGGAAGAGACAACCAATAGAGGTTAAAGCTTATTCGAATGATGACCAAAAAAAATAATACACAAGTTTCACATGTATCTAACATAACATCCGAATCAATAAACCAGTGAAAATATAAGAAAATTTTAACAAACTCATGATTCAGAGGCCGAAGGATAAGAATGCAAAACAAGAAACTTGGCTAACAATAAAACCAACCTCTTCAGTGAGGGCTAAATTGGCTTCATAAAAGGACTTTATGGTTCCAATATCTTCCCAGTAGTCTTTGAAAATATATGCCTGTAGACATGTGAGACATTCCGAATTTAGTACACCTTTTGATCAACTACTCAGTATACAAACGGAAACCATGTAGAACACCTTTTTATAGCTCTTACCTGGACGTCATGTTCCTTAACTGCAGCAGGAATGATTTCAGACCCGAAGTCATTGGAAGTAGGAAATCTCCATCTCAGAAGCTTTAATAAAACGTCCGTCTTAAATACATAGACTCCCATTGATGCAATGTAAGGGCAACTTGCGGCTTCTTGGGGAGACAACCCTAGAAGAGTGGTATCTGTTTGCTGCAGAGAATCATAAAAAGAAGTGGTATCATTTGAGAAAATGTTCATTGTTTATATGGGTAGAAATCAAGTAAATAGAACAGTATCTCACTGTAAAAACATGTTTTAAGAAAATCTGCTCGAGTGCGCTTTAAATTATTAGCCCTTCAGCAACATACATAAGATAAATGCAAGCTCAGTAGGAACCTACCAAATCCTTCCTTCAAACTCGCAATAACAGCATCTTAGTGCTTACCATTGCTTTCAAATCAGCACCCTTCGGCTTTTCAGAAAACTGGACAATACGGCCCCTGCCATCTATCTTCACCAGTCCATAATCAGAAGCACGGCTGGAAAGTAACCAATTATCGATGGTCAGCTTCTTAGATGCTTTTAGGATTTGTTGATAGAAAGTTATACAAAAGTAAATCAACATTGTTTCGAGTTTACAAAAAGAAGATTGCGGTAAAAATATACCCAAGAGATAATTTCATCATGATGGTAAACCATGAATCTGGTACTAAAAGGGAACGGTTAAATAAAGTATATATACAACTTAAAAATCTAAATGGTTAAGCTGAGAAGACCGAAAACCTGTTGTCCATCGTCACACATGAAATTGTAATATCAGCATTACCGTCTACGTGACTCTGTCATCCATTGTAATAAGTTAGCAAAGCATTCAGCTTATGCTAAAAAAACATGACACCAATTGAGTAAAAGATGTCAATACCTGTACGAATTCCATATAATCCATTCGATAGAGATGATCCCCACACAAGATCACTACATTCTCAATGTTCCTATTCTTCGCATCCTAGAAGAATAAATTTTGATTTATCATAGTTTATTTCAGGTTGAACCGAATGTGAACTACATGAAGTTGTAACTATTTTCATGAGAAAGGGAAATAATACTTCTAGTTCCTACCTCAAATACCCATATGAATTGCCTCACAGCATCTGCGGTTCCTTGGAACCACTTCTTCCCTGCCTCTCCTGATGTTTGAGTGGCTGCCAGAATCTGTTCATCAAATGAGTTTCGTTCAATTGGCCTTACTCACAAAGGAATTCTCAATAGAACTACTACGGATCATATAGCATCCAATACAAGAAATCATTCAAAAAGAGTTCATTCTATCTTCTGGATAACATCACGCTTTGTATTTCTCGATAGATCATCTATATTCACAACCACCCCGTAGCCATCTTATTCCACCAGATGAATCAGTAGAAAGTTAAACAAATTGATCTTTATAAACCTTAATGATATCATACCTCCACAAACCCATCTCCAAAATTTATACCATTGCCATAATACGTGCGGGCAACGTGCCGGTTGAGGGAAGCCGAATTGAACTGTGTCAGAACAAAAATCTTGTTTATCCCACTGTTGATACAGTTGCTCATTGGAATGTCTATCAGCTTATAGCATCCTCCAATTGGAACCTACAGATCATAGCCACGTAAAAACCATGCACCACAGTCAAAACATAAATCTTGACTCGATGCATCGAATTCTGCATCAAGCATATGCTAAATAAATCGCTAAAACAAAGAGACAAATCTGTCATGAAATTGAGGTTAGCATTAAAGAAATTGTATGTCCTTACAGCAGGCGTGGCAGCCCTTCTGGTAAGGGGAAAGAGATGAGTCCCTGCACCTCCTCCCAATATGATTGAAGCCACATTCTTGGGGTCAACTCTTTGTCTGTTAAATCGACGTGACGGTAAGGCCTAAAACCAAAATCAAAGAAAGAATGGGATTTCGTTTCACCAAAGAGCCATTGCAAAGTCCATGTTTTCAACAGTAAATGATGAAACTGGTCTTTGATCATAATAAGCACTAATTTAAATTAAGACTTGAACTTGAGCGCTCGTAACCTTGCCAGGGCCTCATTGGCAATCAAACAAATACAATGGATACAAAATCAAACATACCTTGGCTTCTCTGGGATTATTTGATGTGATAACAGCAAAAGCGCCAGGTTTGATCTTCATAGCTTTCTTATTATAAGTGCTCAAGCTGTTTGCCACCCGATTGACCCAAACACTGTTGTTATTAAGACTCCCTCTAATTCTCTCCCCCAGAAATGCGTTATCTCCATTGCCAAAGCCACTATTCCTTACATTCACCAAATGAGAATTGACTTTCAAGGCAACACAACATGAATCCATTAAAGCTTTCTCGCTGGTAGGACCAAACAGAGTATAGATCAGATAATATGACACTCGTTGAACACCCAGAGATGATCCTCTAAATCAAAGTAACCAAGTTAAGTGTAGATCACATAAAGATACAACAAATAAAAATAAGGGGAATGACAGTTGTGTCAGACTGTCAGATACTCAAAGGTACATACAGTACAGAGAATATAGTAGTACAAATTATTAAAATCAAAGTAACCCCAAAACTAAGACAGGCATAAATCAAGGAATTTAAGATTTATTAGAGAACCCAGACAGCAAAACACCCCAATGATGCAAAATTCTCAATGACCCAAAAGCCAAAGAACCATTTTTGAACATAAAAAATACTATATATGTAAAGATCAAAGGAGAAAAACAACACACCAAGGTGAAAATTTGTAGAATTGGATTCAAAGGAGGTTTTTTTTTTTTTTGGAATCAAGATTCGTGAAACGTGTGATGAATGTTGAATGAAGGTAGCGTGGTTAGCTTTATTGGCTTGTGAGCTTTTTCACGAGAAATCCTGCAAAACCTGTTGTTTATATGTGTGAAAAATAAAAATAAAAAAAGAAAACAAAATGTACCATAAATAACAGTGCCCTTTGTTTCCCCTTCAAATATGCCACTCAGTTCTCAAAATCTAAGCTCTAATCTTTCTGCTTACATAGAAGGGAAGCCATTATTAGCCAAACACCTGTCCTTTTCAAAGTTTTAAACTTTGAACCCAAAAAAAAGTGAAATAAAATAGTAAATAGATACGTCACATGATCAAAATTTTTTATTTTTTCTTCTACCCATTCAATACTCTAAACTGCAGCCTTTGATTTCGTGATTTCATGTGGAAAGAAAAGCTTTCAATTCATAGCTTGGCTTGCAACTTTGCATGCTTTAATGGTTTATTTGACTGTAAACATATTTTCCCGCCCACTCGGACATGTTGCTGATTGCTACTGGCTGGTTTAACTGATAATTGAACCTAGTAATCTTCAAAATTTTGATTATAGTCTTTTCCTTAATCATTTCAGTATAAAACTCGTCTCCATTTTCAATCGGATTTAATTGACTGCATGATTGTGATAGCCAATTGGTTCAATGAACAATCATGAAGAAAAGGTTTCTTGGACTAAATTCATAGGTTCAATTTGTGGGTAAATTTTAAAATGTCAGGTTCAATTTAGTTTTTAAATTTAAAATAATGTGAGTTTATTTGTTTAAATTAAATAATTTTTTTCATGAATATTGTTGAGGGGGTCGATTTTTTCGAGAGAAAGTTCATGTGGGATTATGGTTGCAGATCCATCAATTGAGACACTCTTGGTTTTGTGCATCAAGTACCACGGACATGTACTCCCGACATGCTGTCTCTTGGCGGAGTACGAGAGATAAAACTCATACCGAAGATCATACTTTTGGTTGTTGGGGATTGGTTGACTGTTCGACGAACAACACTTCCAAACTTATTCCTAAAGAGTCGATCCCCTTCAACAAACACGTTACGAACATTAATTTAATATGTTCTTGAACAAATAATTAAACATGTTACAAACAATTAAAAACATGTTCACGAATAAGAAACAATTAAATCATAAATAAAACCAACAAGTGGTTAGGTGTAATAGTAAGTCATATTGCACTCTCAATGGAAGGACCAATGGTCTAAGACTCCAACATTAGAAACGACATTGTTGGGAGAGATAGCCAAGAACTTCAACATACACTGTAAAATGGATATTACAGTCAACACCTAGCCCGATAAAATATTGTCTGCGTTGGACACACATAGTCCTTGTGGCTTCGGAGCACCCATACACCCCAAAAAAGTCTATTATCACTTTAGTGTTGCTATCCCTTTATATAGCCCAAGTCTCTCTCGTGCTTTGCTGATGTGAAATTTGTCTAGGCTATTACATTCACCTTCCTTAGGGACTCAACGTCCTCGCTGAGGCTTGTCTCACCATCACTCAAGAGGCACGACGAGTGACTCTAATACCAATAAATATCATAGTCAACACCACAGACAACAGGTTGAAGGGAGAAAATTCTTTTGATGAGACCGAATTTGAATTATAAATATTTTAGAGGATTAAAGATGTAATTTTTTTCATTGTATTAACGTAAAATTTTATAATTTTATAATAAATTAAATTACAAAATTTTCATTTCTGAAAAAACTAGAATTAAATTTTAAATTTTAGAAAATACCATAATATAATTTTATCACTAAATTAATTTTTTTTATTTTTCAAAAAAAATTAAAAGAGTAATTTTCATTTTTGGAGAGCAGGTCGTGCTTGCCTCCTCTAGCTCCACCCTTGATAGACAAGATAATAGTTGTACTTTGCTAGCAGTGTTGAAGCTAGAAAACTTATTTTAAACGTGTGAAATTGAAATAAAATTTTATAATTGTATGACTTGTTATTTCATAGGATTAAATTAAAATTTTATAAAAAATATTTTCTATAAAAGTTTATTTCCATTTAAAATTTGTTCAAATAATAATTAGTGAAATTTTTGAATATTTTAATGGGGCAAAGCCATTGTATGCCGCCCGTGAATGCTGCCGTGCTTTTAACAAGGAAAACAGGCAGCCAATGCAATACTTGTACACAGCAATACTGTCAGAATTCAGCTTCTGCTTCCATGGTTTTTGGAGTTTTTCAATCATTCATTGCACTTTGACTATGAGCATTCTTGTTAATAAACACATTACTTGGCCACCTTTCTTAGCTTCAGTTTATTAACTAAAACCCCGATTGCATGATGTGATGAAATTGTGTATTCGGCAGGTCAGATTTTGTTGGCTCAATCACTTTAACTATGGAGAATCGTTTAACTGATGTTTAAGTCTTGTTAGAAGAGAATCACTTTCTACGAATCTTAATACAATATTATCAACCAGTCGTCCCGTCCTTGTATCAACGGTTGATTTCCGAACAAGGAGATATATATATATATACACACATATAGTTGTGTGTGTTAATGATGAATTCCACTCTCAAACAGTGTAGGATTAGGACCGATGCTTCAACCTAACCGCATGGACGGTTGTTATTTCATGGTGCAGAAACACCCCCATTTCATGGCTGGACTTGTTCCATCTCCCATGTGCCCTATCGAGGTGTCCGCCTAACAAGTCGTTTGTTGTTTTTGGTCCCACAAACTGCAGTATCCCTTCTTATTTCAGTATTTTACCCTACCCTTTGCCAGGTTTCCACAGTTTGCTTCTCTTGATTTTATTCAAGTTTTTTTATTCAATGAATCCTAACATACAATGCCACTACAACAACAAATATACATACGAGACTAATTCCACCGATATTCTCAAAACTATTACCTAAAGCTGATAGCTAAATTGATGAAAGGAATTAATTGATATACTATCGATACTTTAAAGACTCTTGAAGTTGGTGGAGAAAAATGTGATTCACAGGGTGTATTTTTCTAATAAGTGTTGAGACACGCATATTATAGTAGAGCTTAATCGATTTACGCAAATCAAAAGCAAATGAAGGGAGAGG
Source organism: Gossypium raimondii (assembly GCF_025698545.1). Lineage (NCBI taxonomy): Eukaryota > Viridiplantae > Streptophyta > Magnoliopsida > Malvales > Malvaceae > Gossypium > Gossypium raimondii. The sequence continues at coordinate 2,832,403 of NC_068577.1, read as the reverse complement.
CATGACTGATTAATCAACAATGAGCTCCCTTCCACTGTTTCTAATTGTCTTTTCAAGTGAAATGTGAAAAAGGTGATGGAACTGGTGGAGGGGGGCACTGGCCCCATAAAAGTAGCTGACAAGGAGAAAGTGTTAGAAGCCTGGAAATGGAAAGCAGGGAGTAAAATGAAAACAAACAATGTATTATGTGACAAAATATTTCACGTGGGATGCTGCTGCCTTTCCTTAACAATTCAACGACAGCTTCTCTCTCTTTATATCAACCATGCAGTGTATTTTTCTTTTTTTTTCATATCCATTTTATTGTTTATCTTTAGAGCTTATGGTCATTCTTTTCAATAATATCGTCTTTTAACATACGTTCTCTCTTAAGAGCATAATGTATTTTACTATTACATTCAATATATATTTCTTGATACAAGACGTTACCACTTTCTTCCTGACTCATGGAATTTTCCTATTCCATTTAAAGTAAGGCAGGAAGGAATTGAAGATGTTGAAAACGTGGTTAGGGCGTTTGCTTTGAGTATCTAGAAATGAGCTATACTGTAGAGGTGGACCTTTGAGGTCAGAATCCTGGCCAGTGGCCATTACCACCACTAAGATGTGTTAATGACTTGCAGGACAGCTTTTTGGCAATAATTGGTTTGGAGCTGTTCCGGTTGCCTTCAATATAAGAAGGCTTTGTAATACAATTTAATCAATGTCTAATTAGGCTCAAACTTAATCAAATTCCTTTCCTACTTCAAAGAATATATTGAATAAAAATTGAAAAGCAAAGCGCAAATTTTGATGCTAGTAGCGGTGTGCTGGTTAGGTATATGATGTGCACTACTTTCCAAAAAAGGAATAACCAAATTGTAGCAGACAACACAGGCCCATTTCCTGAATAGTCGTAAAATCAATCACCAATAGTTTTGGCACCCATCACCTCAACAGTTAACTCCTCCAATAACAGTATCGCAATTGAAATAGTGGACACCCCCATGTTGGATCTTGCACTAAGCCTCCATTTAGTGGTTTCGCCTTTTTTATTTTTTAATTGATTGTTATATCCTTGGCATCTTGCTGTTAGATGTTTGTTGTTGGACTATATAACCCAAAGATATTATCTTCCTCGAAAGCCACAAGCAACGCTCGAAATCATGACTGCAGAAGTGCTTTGAGTGTGAAGACTTTAAACCCACAAATATAGTGGTCAAGTATTTCGGTTGTATCCTAAAAGTCCGAGGGTTCAATTTTCATCATTCACAGAGCTCTTCAGCAACCAAAGAGTTAAACCCACAAATACACCTCCACATTATCGGCACAACGCTCAAACAATGTTCTACTAGCTCAAAGCAAAAATAAGTTTGGCTTTTGTTGGTTAGAGCTCCCCCAAGGTTTTAAAACTAGAACTACAGGTGATGCAAGCAACTAATAACATAGTAACATACTATAAATGCATCCTTCAAGACTAAAGCTTTTCGATAGTAAAAAGATAAGGTTCCTGGTTAAAGCAAAGATGTGAATCTTTCAAGTTTCAACCCATTTCCTCAAAATAACACTTCCCAAATTCTACATTTGCTCATAATCCTACAAGGTTGAATATTTCCAATTAAGGCGGGCAGCTGGCCTCAGTCTGAACCCCAGACTCCCCAATCCCAACAAATATCCATAAAACAATAATATAAAGTATGCAACAAAACATTTTAGGATTGAAACACTAAATCAACATATGAATCTCACATTAGAAACAAATTTAAGAGAGCTGAATAGTAAGTCTGAAAAGTATCAATTAAACTAGAATGATAAAAAGAGAGTATCTCACACATTCTAAACCAAAAAAAAAAAAAAAAAAAGCGGCGGCAGTAAATAAATTCACTTAGAAGTCAACTCAACAATCAACGGCACTATTGCATGGAACTAAGCAAAAATATAACGAACCATCTAGGTGTTTGTAGCCCTAGTGTAAATCTGCTGGCTTGAATGGGCAGACACCAACCTAATCAATCCTCTTGCCATCAGTTCCCTAATAGCCTTCCTTGCAAGTGATCCATTTATCTGTGAAATGAATACAATACCATGTTAGGCATATTACTGGTAGTGCGGCTTTCATTTAATAGAGCTCAGGCAAGCATCTCCAAGCAGACAAATACAAAAAAAGGGTACCATGACACGAGACCAACATACTACCCCATACAGTACAAACATTAATCAGACAACATTAGCCTATGAAAATAGCATTTCAGATTGCCACTCAATGCTTTTAGCTGCCCTATGAGGTGTCATTCTATTCCTACTAGCTATTAGAAGCCATTCAATAACCAAACACCAGGATAAATCCATGGCAAAAAATTCCCACCATCCAATTCCAAGTTTCAAAGTAAGGGACCCAATTGTGTCTATTCATGGAACAAGTAGCAACTAAAGCCTAATTTTAAGACAATGAGCAGTGCATGCCAACAAAAAAATAATAAGTAAAAGTAAAACAACATAGAATTCCCAGATCCGGACCTCCATTACCAGAAATAGCTATCTCCCCAATGATATTCGAATTGTCATGCACGAACCTAATAAAGGAACACTGGTGATCCAATTCAGTAAGACTAATGATCTCAGCAGCCTCTAATTTTATTACAAAATGATTGAATAAAAAAACAATACACAAACTTCAAATTTCATTTCTTTAAAATTATGTATTTATATAAACAAAAATAACACATTAGTTAGAAAAACGTTTTTATGTTCCAATTAATCGTATTTCGTTTCTATTAAATAAACCTGAAGACTACAACTATTGACTTAGGTTTCATATAGGAAAAGTTTTGCCTTCTAATTTTCGTTCCTCCAACTGGACCGGTATGCATTTCTAGCAGACATTGATCCAGACAAGAGATAACAAATATCGAACTAAAATCTAACGGTTCCACGAATAAAAGAGCAATGCAAGCATCGAAAGGGGGAGAAAATACATAACCAAAACAAATCATTAACTTAAAAAACAGGTAAATGAAATGAAAAGTACCCTCATACGATCAGATAGGATAGAGGGAGTGATGAGCTTGTATTTAGGAGCTTCAGAGAGAAGCTTGTCATAGGTAGCCTGATCAAACAGCACCATGTTATTCACCTTCTCCTTTTGCTTTCCCTTGCTCCACTTCTGCAAATACCCAAAAAGAAAAAGCCCATTTTTTGATCAAGTCATAAGAAGCAGAAAATGAACCCCAATAAATACATAAAATGAAACATATAATAATAAAAAATGACCTTCTTCTTCTGCTTGCCACCTCCAGACTTTGCAGGCTTGGATGAAGGAGGAGGGGCTTTGTCTTTCTTCGGTGCCTACAAATCCAAGTCAAAATAGCCCAGAATTTAGTTAACAACCTAAAAGCAAACTTTGTTTTTGTTTTTGTTAGTGATAAAAAAGAGGGTGATAAACCAGGTGTTGAATAATGGAGGAAGGGGATGAACATACCATGGAATCTGCCGAAGTGAATAATGGAAAAGGTGAGGGGCTGTGAGAGGTTTGTCAAACCCTAGGGTTGGTCGGCGCTACCTGAGCTGAGAGTGTGACCACAACGGGAAGAAGTCTTTTAATTATCAAACTGAAACCCTAAACCATTGACAAGCCGAAGATAAAGGCCCAGCCCAACTAAAAGTGACAATGGGTTGTACTAAGCCCACTAAAACTTTAAAACTTAGACACTTCTAAAAAAACTCATTGAAATCCCTTGCATTCGTATGAAATTTAAGGCTCCGTTTGGTAACTTGTAAAAGCTTTTCCGTAAAAGCTTTTCAGGCTTTTTTGATGTTTGGTTGGTTGAAAATGATTTTCTATGGTAAAATATTTTACAAAACACGGGAAAAGAAGGTTTTTTTTAGGAAAATATCTTACCCTTTTGAATTCGTTAAGACATTTTCCGGAAAATGACGCCTTCTTCTCCCCTTTCCCCTTCCCCTTCCCCTTCCCCTTCTCCTTCCCTTTGGGTTACAAATCAGTTTGGTCAAGGACCTTTTCCAGTTCCTCCTTCATCCAGGTAAGGCTCCTTCTCCTTCTTCCGTTCTTCATCTTCTCTTCAAAGTAAAAGTCCGTCGCATATCTTCTCTTCTCAGCATATTTTGTTTCGTAAAAATATTGTAAAGTATCAAATTGATCACAGAAATATTGTAAAGTACTAAATTGGTAATATTACTATTTTATAGGAACCAATTTATATATTAAGCATTGTTTTAAATGTTGACTTCTGGTTTTGGTAGCCATATATTTGGGAGTAGAGGTGTTCATTAATCGGGTCGGGGTTAGGTTCGAGTAGAACTTAAGCATGATATTAACATACTTTATACTTGTCTAAGCTTGGTCCGACCTGAAATATGAGCTTAAAATTTTGTTCAAGTTCGTCTATATTTACAAAAGACTAACCCAAGTTCATTTTAGGCACGCCTATATATTTTTTAAAAAACTTATATTATTTTAATTAAATATTTAATAATTTTATTTTTTTATTTATTTAAATTTTTATATAGTCATCTTAACATTTGTTTAATGTCTACATTAGAGTAGTATTATATATTTAGTATAGATTTATCTTTTTAATATGTTATAATTTATATAATATATAAAAATAACATAATATAAAGTATTATAAACTTAAAAACGAGTCAGGCCAGGTTCAAGCATATTTTAAACGAGCCTACTTTTTTTAATCAAGCTTATTTTTCGAGCATAATATTTTTACCCAAACTCTCTTAAATTTCAAGCAAACCTTTAAACCTAAATAAATAACTCGATTCATGAATAGGTCTAACTGCAACATGGTGAATCTTATAAATCATGTATCAATTGTATGTTATCTATATAAATAAAAATCTGTTATCACTAATGGTATAAAGTCAAGAAAACCAAAACTTAATATTTTTAAATTGTTTGCTAGCAGCTAGCACAAGACCGACCTTAGCTCAGTTGGTAGAGCGGAGGACTGTAGTGGGCATAGCCTTGCAGTAAAAATCCTTAGGTCGCTGGTTCGAATCCGGCAGGTCGGATGTTTTCTAAATTTTTGCCTTTTCGGTTAAATTATGCTCGAAGTCCCTGTAATAATCATAAATTTAGAATTTAGTCTTTCTAAGTTTATTTCAATAAATTTTGTCTCTTTACTTTTTAGATTTAATAATGCAAGTCCAATTATTAATACTATCAAAATGCTTTTGTTAAATTCAAATTCATTGTACCACTATTTTCTACGTCACATGATTATCATTTTTTTCAAAATGTCACACCAATAAAATTAATAGAAGAATTTTAACAACGTTAAAAATTAGATTTAAATTTTGAAACCTAAAAATCGAGAAACTAAATTACTAAAAAAATCAAATATAAAAAGAAAAACATAAAAACTTCAAACATATTTTATTTTTCTATTATTTTCCTATTTATAGAAAAAGTTGAGGTAAACAGTAGAGGTGTTCAAACGTTTAACCGAACTAGTATTAACCGAATTAACCAAAGTTTTTAATCCTTTAACTATTAACCGAACCAAAAATTTTTCAAAAGAAATTAACCGAATCGAAATATTTCAATTAATTCGGTCGGTTAACTGAATTAACCGAAATTTATATGTTTTTTTTGTTAAAACAAGTATAAAATATATCAAAAAAATAAATTTATAATGTTCATTTGATCGAGTTAACTGAATTAGTAATAGCCTAATACATGTATTAATATATAATATTATTTATTAAATTCAGTTAATTACTCGATTTCAAACCGGATTAACCGTTAACCAAAATTCCAGAAAACCTTTAACCGACCTCCAACCGAATTAGATCGATTAACTGACCGATTAACTGAATTAGATCGATTCGATCAATTAATTTAATTTTAATCGAAGTTTAAACATCCTAATAAACAACAAGAGAAATAATTTATTTTACTTGTTACACCTTATGATGTTGATAAAATAAAGAAAAACCAAAAGAAAGAAGAAGAAATAGTGGGATCCAACTCAATAAACTAAGAATCCGACGTGTTTTGATAAGCAAAAACCAAAGGCATAATAATTCTAAAATCACAGATTTATAGAATATAATCAAACAATGTATTCAGAATTTCAGTCGATTCTTTGCTCCCGTGTTATTGAATCAGCTCCCACTCACTCCTCCTCCCTCTATTTAATACATCAACAACATTAACATTTCCCCTATTCCATCTACTATATAAAATATCATCTTTAATCCTTATATTAATCGAGCCAGATTTTGGGTTTTTTTTTTTTATTGTCGAGTCATTTGTTTATGTTTGAAGGTCTGTTCGAAAAATGAGAAGGTTTGAAAAAAATATAGGCCCGAAAAATGGATTTGGACAAAAGATAAAATTCGTTTTCTAAATGGTTCGAAATTTGCCTAAAAAACTTTTACTGCTACTTGGTGTCATTTTGACGTTGTTTTGCTACAATTTTGTTATTATATTACTGTTATTTTGTTTTTATTGTTTGGATATTGTACAACTCTTGTTTTATTATTAATTTTACTAGTGTTTTAGAATCATTTACCTGCTAAGTTGTAATTACCTTAGGGTTATTTAAAAATATTTTTTTTAACAATTTGTCGGAAAATATTTATTTTAATTTTTTAGTACATTTGATGTATTATATTTTTAAATTTTATTTTTATAGAAAAAATTAATACAAATGGACCAAGCTCGAGAAAATTTTTAGACCCATTTTTTGGGTTGAGTCCTAGCCTAAAAAACAGGCTTAACCCATGATCAAGTCTTAACCAAATTTTCTTAAAGAAAGATATATATTTAATCAAATATGTCGGTATCTCTTTTATGGTCAATGGCTTTAAGGAAAAATCAAAGATAATGGAGGCATGTTAAAGAAAAATAAGGATGAGTTTGGATGGGTGATTGAATGCAGTGCGGGGCGGAGCGTTTAGTTTACTTTTTGTCTCAGGTTACAGTATCTAATCTCACAGTGTAATGACCCAAAATTTATAGGCACCGAAAAAATGAGTTATAGGGCCTCCATTTTAGTAAACCGAGTTCGTAAATAATTATTAGGAGTAATCATGAGTCTAGTTGAGTGTTTAAGTAGGTTCAAATTTGGTGAATTTAGCTTAGTTAATAGATATTAGGAAAAAGGACTGAATTGAATAAGGTGCGGAAGTCTAATTATAGATTAAAAGAAGATAAGGGGGACTAAATAGGAAATTAAGCTTATTCTGATGAATGAGACGGCAAAGCATAAAAATCTTTGATTGTTTAAATATATTATTATTGTTATTATTTTATTATATTATAAATTAAATTGATTATATTATTATATTATGAAATAAATTAAGAAAAGATAAGTGTAAGGTGAAAATAAAATACAAGTGTATTAATTTAAATGAGTACATTTGTATTATTTATATATAATTAGAAAAAATATTTTTATTTATTATTAATTAGTAAAAGATTTTATATGATAAATAAATTGAAATTATGACAAGTGGATGGTGATGATAAAATACAAATGTAAAATATATGTGTACATTTGTAATATTTATAATTGTTATTAGATAGATATTTATTCTTATTTTTATTATTTAATTGATATTATATTATTAGATCAATGAACAAATTAATAAGTTAACAGATGTATGGTGATAATAAAGTACAAGTGTAATAAATCATATGCATACAACTGTAAAATACATATTTATTTACTTAATATTTAAGAAATAATAATAATTATTAAGTTACTATAATAATATAATATACTAAAGTAAAAGAAAAGAAAAGAAAATGGAATTGAAAAGAAACAGAGAAGGAAAGAAGAAAAGAAAGAAAAGGAGAAATAGGATTTTTAAAGTTTGGGGTTTAATTTGGTAAGTCAATTTAGTCCCTTTTTTATAATTTTGATGTTTTGGAGTCCTAGAGTTGAATATTATTGAATTTAAGTTGAAATTTTGAAAATTAGTAGATTTTTAATAGGGTTCATGTTGAATAAATGATTGAATTAGGCGTTTATTTGATAGAATCATTGATTAGAATTGATTAAAAGATTAAATTGTAAACTAGGCTATAAGTTTTGTGTTGTAGGGACTAAATTGAAAGAAATTCGAAATTATGAAATTATTGATGAAAATTTGATAGTTAAATTTAAGTTTATATGGAATTTGGATAGGAATAGGATATACATTGTAATGGAAAAATAGATGAATTTAGTTAGGACTAAAATTGGAATTTAAGTTTAGTATTAAATGTAAATTAGTGATATATTAATGATTGTAAATTATTTTAATTTTCGTAGCTAACAAATAACCCGAGACATCGGCATTGAAAGGAAATGAAAAAGTTATCGAGGAGTAATCGCGAAATTCGGGTTTGTATTACTATAATTCAAGTCATTCATTATTAAAAATTAATTTTAAATTTATTTAATTTATGATAAGTAAATATTGAGGTAAGTAACTTTATTGAATTGAATTTAGAAAATTGAATTGAATGAGAAATATGTGTTAGTATTGAATTGAATTTTGATTAGTGAGTAAAAAAGTGAATTTGATATTGAAAGTACATTTTGAAAAGAAAGTGAATTTGAATTGAGAATTGGAAACCCTATTAACTAGTCGGGCTGAGTCGGATATAGTTGGCATGCCATAGGGTTGGAAGAGTTCAAGGATACTTCGACCTCGCGTCGATGAGACACTGGGTGTCACTATTTTACTTCGGATAGATTTGATGAGATACTGGGTATCACTTTACTTCGGCTTGGCCAATGAGACATTGAGTATCAACTTTGCTTCGAACTATCTAATGAGGCACTAGGTGCCAATATGGTGTGTTGGTTGGATCCGTGTATCCGCCAAAGTTCGAGTCTGTTAATAGGGGTAATTAATTGAAAAGTTAAATCGAACGAAATGAATCAGTTGAGCCATTGAAAAGAAATGTGATTGTGGAGTATAATTTGAAATGTGAATTGAATATGAAAATGTGAATAGAAAACATGAACTAAATGTTCATGAGATAAGTAATGGCATAATATGATAGTATAAGATATTAACTAATGAAAGCCAAATTGAATTGTAAATGCTGAGAAATGAAAGTTAAAAATGAATTAGTTTGATAATTTTTTTTAAAGTTAAATGATTTAATTTACTTGGTTATTATATTATAATTTGAATGATAGTAATACCACTGAGTATAATATACTCAGTACAGACAGTTGTTTTAAATGCATGAGTTAGTAGAAATTAAGGTTTATTTCAAGATCCAGAGCGATCCCGACTCCAGTACAAAATTCGGTGATGTAATCTTTCTTTTGGTAAAGTGACATGTACTTAGGTGTTATATTGGTCACTTGAAAGTGTCTTATGCTTTTGGTTGAAAATGATACTAAAATAATATTTTGATACTTGGTGTAATGAAATGGAAATATAATTATCATAACATATTTGGTATATTTGGTAACAAATTGAAATAGAATGAATGAAGTTTATTAATTTAAACAATATATGCGAATTATTATTTAGTAAATTACTAAGTTGATGTTTAAAATATGTTTAGGTGTATTTGAATATGAAATTGTATGGATTGTGATATTGGTTTTGAATTGGTTGCGGTTTGAAATTGCAGGAAGGTTAAATATTTATAAAGGGTTATATTGAGTTTTCTTTTAGAAAAAAAAAAGTGAAGTCAATTAGCAATAAAAATATTTATATGAAATTATGATTATATTATAATAAGTTTGTTATTTGTTCAAGAATTATTTGTAGATTGTTTGATATGTCCGGTAATGCCTCGTAACCCTATTCTGGTGACGGTTTAGGGTTAGGGGGTGTTACACACAACCACCGCTGTTTTTACACTAATCGCAGGTAAACCCACCCTGATTAATAAAATTATAAAATTTGAATTTCAAATGTAATCTAATATTTCAATTAAACAAATTTAAGTTCGAATTTAAGTTGTTAAAATCAATCTTAATTTTTCATATGACATCTTCCAAAACTAACACTTATTAATATAACTAAAGTCTTAAAATTTTATGTTATTTTTGGAACATGTCATCTGAAAATTAAGAATGATTTTAACAACTTAAATTCAAACTCAAATTTGTTTAATACCATTTTATAAGAGTTAATTGTACCAAACATTCTCAAATTATAACTTTAATTCTAAATTGGTCTCTAAATTTTAAATATTTTTAATTACATCTTCAAACTATATTGGTTATATTAATTAGGTCCATATGTTACTAAAATCGACAATTTAAATGTTAAATGACATGTCAGATCATATGTGACATAATTTAAAGGGTAAACTACAAAGATAGTCACTTTTATTTACCTCAGGTTACATTTTAGTCGCTTATGTTTGAAATATTATGTTTTAATCACTGAAGTTATCGTTTTATTACGAAGTAGTCACTCTACCATTAAACTCCATTACCTCCCTAACGACAGTCCTACGTGGCAATCCAAATGAGCTTTAAATGCCAACTTGGATGTCTAACTGATGGGATGAAAATAGGTTTTTAATTAAATAAATTTAATTTGGATTGCCACATAGGACATCCAAGTTGACAGTTAAAGCTCCTTTGGACTGACACGTAGAACTGCCATTAGGGAGGTAACGGAGCTAAATGGTAGAGTGACCACTTCGTAACAAAACAATAATGTAAGTGACTAAAACGTAACATTTCAAACATAAGTGACTAAAATATAATTTGAGACAAACATAAGTGGCTATTTTTTTAGTTTACCCTAATTTAAAATAAAATTAAAAAAATAAATATTGTACAAATAGATGCTTTAAAAATATTAACTTTGAGGTTCTCGAAACTTTTACAAAAACTTTATTGTTTTTTTTTCGATTATAAAGGTCTTGAAAATTTTAAAATGAAAAATGATTGAATGAAATAATTAAAATAAACTTAGATTTAACTTTTTTTTTTATTTTTATTTTGCCACTAGCTTGAAATGGATAACCTAAAATAAAGGGACAAATAGAACTCTAAACCCATCTTGTCCCACAAAGCACATTCCTCTTTTGGGAACCACTAGGTTTTAAAAAAAACTTTCCTCAACTGGGCAATTTACGAATAATTTCTGTCGATTAATGTCGTTTCTTGCTGCTCAAAGGTCCTTTTTGTGTATGTGATTGTGTTTGCAATTAAAAATTCTTGGATTTATCATGTGAAATTGTTTTACCATTCAAGTTAAATTAAAACTACTATAGATAGGTTAAAAAATAATCAGTGTCGGTAAATTTTACAAGGGTTAATTTTTTCTTTTAAAACGCATTAAATTCAAGTTGCTTATACAATATATACATGCTTTTAACACTCGAATTAATTGCTAGACTGACTGAAGGACTTTTGGTGAATGTTTTGAAGTTTAAGGATCGATTTAAAATCAGGGTTATAGTTTGAGGACGTTTGGTGAATTAGCCCTATATGAAGAAATTAAAAATCTAAATCTTGTGGTGGTAACTGGTAAGTGTCTGCCGAAACTAAAACGTCCAAATCCACGTGGCATAATAGTACAAAAGGAAAAAAGAAAAAGAGGTCTCACTCTATTATTGGTGGGTCTAACGCACAGAGGAGTGAATAACTGAATGGCAGTTAATGAAAGTACTAAAAGTAATAAAGCAGAGAGAGAGAGAGAGAGAGAGGGGTGAGGTTACATCGTTGACGTGGCAACGGCTGCTTAGTGAGTAAGGAACGGAATTTCGGAATTTTAAACTTGTTAAGGCTGCCTTCGTGCGCCACGTGGGCAAGTCATTGTCAGCATTTTGGTTCATCTTCTAACTAACGAGCCTCAAATAAAAATATGAATTTCTTAAATATATATTTAATTAATTATATAAAAATACATGTTTAAAACTTAATGGATGCTCAACAAATGTCGCCATTCGGACAAATATTTTTTAAATTATATATTTACAAATTATTGTAGTTTATTCTTAAATCCATTTGTATTTAATTATTAAAATATATTAAATTAACCGCCTATGTAAACCGGTAACATTTAAAACCTCGACATTGCCTTCAATAAGCAAGTGATAATCGGAGACGAAGTTAGAAAATTTTTTTAAGAGGATGAAATTAAATTATGATTTCGTAAAAATATAATTTTATCATTTTAATAGTTTATATCTTTATAATTTTTAAAGAATTAAATCAAAATTTTATCATCTTCAAAGGATTAAAGTGTAATTTTACCTTTATTAATTTAAAATTTCATTTGAAGTAGGTTGGGCCCCTGCTAGCCCCCTAACGCCCTTTGCGATAATATAAATATGAAGTAAATAAATAAATTAGTAAATGTGCTTTAATAATGGTTCATACATTCTCATCCAATAATATTAATACATTAATTCTATTACTTACAGGGTTGTACTATAATTAATACATTAATTTTAATTTAGGAATAAATATGTATTTTCTTTATTTTTTTTCCCAATTTTTGGATGAATGTCAATCGGCTCATTCGATTAGTATGGCTATATTTGTCAATGTAACAAGATGTGGATTCGAGTATACTCAAGCGCATTATCCCCCTATTTATGGATTGAGAAAGGGTTATAGATAATTCTATATATTAAAAAAAACAAATATGATTAGAACTTATAATGAAATTATTAAAAAAATAGATATATATTAAATTTGAGAATATATATTAAATTTGATTAAAACCCTAATTGAAGGAGAGCGAATGAATAAAAGTAAGCATTGTATAAAAATAATTAGATATTTGAAAATAGTGATTTAATTATTCAATTTTAAAATAAAATAATAAAATCTTATGCATGGTTTTGTTAATAAATACAATAATTGATTAATAAAAATGTTTTATTAAATAACTAAAAGGCTAGATGGGATCATTTTAAAATTTTAAATCAAATTATAAATTTTATCAAACACTTTCATACATGGAAACCGTGTATTTAGAATACATGTGAATAACATAAATAAATAATGAAGTAAATGTCTGAAATTAATAATAACTTGTATGCAATATGTGCGGAATTAAAAAAATAGTTTAAACTGTGAGTAAAATAAATTTTAAATAGGTAATAAATCAGATTAATAATATTAAAGGCACTCAATTTATTTATCATGGTATTCTCATTTTATTGAGTTAATATTGAGTTGACATGTGACACAAACTCAATTAACGACATTATTAATATACACAAACAACGTCGTGAAACAATTTATGTAATAACATTAAAATGTATAAAATAATAAAATAAAGCTTTGCTTGATCTTGAAGTTGTAAACTAAAAATTTTGTAAATATTAGTGCATGGGTTCAAATCTCAATATTTGTTACTTGGTATGAATATTTCATCATTAAGTAGATGTCTATCAAGATCAAAATAAATTGGCTTAAGTGTATAAAAAACCCTCAAACTTAAAACAAAAAATTAAACCCCTATTTTTTTTCACTCAATCGGGTACTCAAACTTTCAAAATGTATCAAAAAGGCCCTCAAATTAAAAAAAAATAAGTCCTGGGTTTTTTTTTTGTTCTCAATTAGATATTTGAACTTTCAAAATACATAAAAAAATGCCCTCAAACGTTTAAAAAAAAAATTTAAGCCTCTGCATTTTTTTTGCACTCAATTGAGTACTTAAACCGTTAAAATCCATCAAAGAGACCCTTTGACTGTTAAAGTTAATTGCCTCTAATTTTTTCAATTAAAGCCACGACGTGACACATGGAAAAAAATTAACAAAAAATAAAAATCAATAAAAATTATTAAATTTTAATAAAAATAAAAAAATAAAATTTATTAAATATAAGATAAAATATGAAAATAGTAAAATTTTATAAAAATCATAAAATGCATAAAAAATGCCCTTTAACCATTAACTTTAATCGTTGGCTGTTAAAGTTAACGACCCTATTTTTTTCAGTTAAAACCATCACGTGTCGCAACACAGCGTGACATGTGGCGAAAAACAAAAACAAAAACAAAAAAATAAAAAATAATAATAGTTATAAAAAATTATAAAATGCTTCTTTTGGTACAATAATTTTATATTTTTTACTAATTTTATATTTCTTTACATTTTCATAAATTTCTTACGACTTTATAAAATTTTATAATTTTTTCTACATTTCTATATATTTTACAATTTTTCAGATTTTTATTAAAATTTAATAATTTTATAACGTTTATTTATTTTTATTTATCATATTTGCCACATGTCACACAATGGTTGTGGCACATGATGGTTTTAACTGAAAAAATTAAGGGCGATTAACTTTAACGATTAATTGTTAAAGTTAACAGTAAAAAAACCTTTTTATTTGACAGTTCAAGTATCCAATTGAGTGAAAAAAAAAATGGCTTAATTTTTATCTTTTAAAAAGTTTGAGAGCATTTTTGATGCATTTTAAAAGTTTAAGTACCCAATTGAGTGAAAAAAAAAACAAGGTCTTTATTGCTTTTTTTTGAAAAAGTTTGAGGGTTCTTTATAGCTTTAAGCCAGATAAATTTGATGTATTTTAGGACTTTAATGTCCATTAGAAGTAGAGTTTTATAACATGTGTACTTCTTATCTATATAAATATAGAATTTGAATAAGTTTTATCTAGGTTAAGTTGCATTGCCTCTAAGCAATCACTTTCCATAAAAATATTCGATAACCTTGCTTTTTATGCCTCCTCCAACCCATTTGCTATTGCCCATCGCTCACATGATAGTATCGACATTCTCTCAATCCGCCTATGAAAACCAAGTAGCCATTTCCCTTGGGCAACCTTAATGACACAACCCAAAGCAGGGTAAAAGCACCATGGAGGCCATTGAATTAGGAGTCGGATTGTATTTTACCATATTTACTAAAAAAATTGATAAATTAGTCATTACATATTAGTCATTTTGTTAAAAAATTCATCAATTTTTACTATTAAAAATTAATCATTATATATTAAAATAAGGTACACCTGACATATCATATCTAACTATTTAATTACTTTAGAAATACTACAAATTAAAGTACTTTAGAAGTGGTGAGAAATGGGTAAAAGATCAATAATGCTATGGAAAAACAATAACCCAATTTATTTTTTCAATAAAGTAGTAAACCAATGGGAGGAATATAATTATAATGTGTCTTTCTTTTTCAAAAGATATTCAAACCCCAAAAGAAAAAAATAATTTAAAAGCTCATATTCCTCTGCTCTATAAATACCAATCCTACACAGATCTGAGCAATTCAATTACATGAAAATTCCCAACCCCAAAGAACAAAGTGAAGAATTACAAGAATTTAAATCCTTACAAAAAAACAAAACAGAGCAGATAATATTACTAGTATTACACCTCACTCTGTTTCCTCTGTTTTGTTTATCTTCATCTTCTTCCCTTTTTCTAGTCTCCTTGAATTTAATCACCAAATCGAATTTTACCACAAACCCATTTTTGTACTAGTTTTCTCCTTCAATTTATTTTCTTCTTTTTTTTGTTTAGTTTTTTTTTATTGTAAATGGATGCATTTCATGTAAAACTGGAGAAGCGAAATGCAACGTTGAAGCATCGGCACCAGTTACGGAAGGTGGCAAACGTGGTGAGATTCGTTGAGTTTTGTGTTCTTGTAGTACTGATAACCAGGTTCACGGTCCATCTCCCCGTCGCCGGAGATTATTTCCGAGGCTTGTCGGTGGTTCTCGTGAGCCCTCGGTTCGTGTTCGTCATCGGGAACGCTATAGTCATCATTCTGTTCGCAAAGGCCGGCCAGTTCTCGAGTCGAGATTCGGGTTCGGTAACCGATCTTTACAAGGAATTCGTCGAAAAGAGCGAGAAAAACAGGGCGATCCGTTGGTACGAGACCGAAAACAGGGGAAAACAGAGGGAGAAGAGCGTAGACGAAAACAAAACAGTGAGTCTCAATGTGCATACATCAAAGGTGACGACGATTAAGAGCTATAGAAGAACACAATCGGAGAATCATAAGACGATGAACTGCAACAAAGCTTGCAAGCAACTAAGAAAATCGGAGTCCGAAAAGTACATAAAACACAATGATTGGGATGAGAAAAGGGTGGTGAAGAGTTCATCATATCCGGAAGATGTATTAAGCAATGAACAGTTTCGCAACACAGTTGAGGCTTTCATTGCCAGGCAAAAGAAGCTTCTGAGAGATGAAGAATTACTCAGTGATTTGGAAAGATTTTGAGTGACAAAGCAAATTCTGGTGAACCCTTTTTTTTTTCCTTCTCGTTTCTAATGATTGGTCTTTAGGGTTCTGGATTTCACCTTTTCTTGTCCCTTTTGTCACCGTACGATAAAGAATGGTATGAAACATGTATATTATGCTTTTCCAATAGTTTTATGTTATGGTAATAATTTTATCTTGAATTTTAATATTTTAATTTAGATTTGATATTTTTTAGGATGAGAATTCCGATGTGGCATAAAAATATAGATAATATGATGTTCTTGTTTCATACAATTTTTCCATCTACATACACAGTCATGTACATGGTTTAATTAATCATATATCCCTTTTGATTTTTTTCTTTGTTTTTAAATATCAGAATTAAATTGAAATAAATTTTTGTTGTCATTTCACCTATAATTTATATATTTATTATTCTTGTTTTAATGAAAATGTTTGAATCTTAATTTAATCGACATAATTGATCTTTGTAACAATACACAAATTATCTTCTATTTTAGGGTTTGGGTATCTTCTAACCTCAACATTTATTTCTTTTGTTACTATAGCTCTACTTATTTTTCTTGGCTCATCTTTAAATTTAGCCAAATTATTTTTTAATGAAAAATTGATTGGATTATTAAAATTTAACAATATTGACGTGACAATTTACATAACAATTCATACGTGTGTCATAAAATTTTAAAAATGAATTTTAAAATTATTAAAAGAAGTCAATAAATTTTAAAAAATAAAAAATATATCCATGTTAGCAATGAAGTATACACAAAGAATCACACGGGCTACAATCTTAGTGGCTTTAAGATTTCTATAATTTAGTCAATTTAGCTGTTAAAAAAAATCGATTTAACTAAAATTTGAAAGTTGAAGGTCAAAATGATAAATAAAAAAAAGAAGGTCAAAGTGACAAAATAAGTAAAGGTTATGGACTAAATCTTAGTGCCTAAGATTGAAGCTTGACTTGAAAATTAGTGTTTAGGTAAAAATATTAGGTTTTTTTAAAATATGGGATAAGCTCGGGCTCAAATATTTGAGGCTCTAGCCTGGCCCAACCCATTTATTTAAGTTTGGAATGTTTATATTATGTAATTTATAACACATGAAAATTAAATTTATAGTAATATATAATACTATTATAATATAAACATTAAAAAAGATAATTATATATAAAATTATAATAAATAAAAAAATATAAAATTATTAAGTATTAAATTAAAATTAAAATAAATATAAATATATTTTTAAAATTAAAAATAATATGAAAGGACATAAATAAATTTAAGTTGAATTTGGACAACATTATAATCACATATTTTAAGTCGTATACCAATGGTTGAAATTGTGATGGTTTTGCCCATGCAATGAAAACTCGTGTAAAAGTTAAAAGAAATAAAACAAGGAATAAACTTTTAACCGGGTCAAGTTCTATATAGTCCCTATACTATGTGTTTTTTACAGATTTAATCCCACCATTATAATTTGGTTATTTCCAATCTTCTACTTTTATAAATGCATAATTTCAGCATCTAATCTAAAGTCCATCAAATAATTTGAGGTGGATTTCTAAATATGTGGTTATCAAAGTTAGGGGCGTTTAAACTTCGGTTAAAATCGAATTAACCGACCAAACTGATTTAATTCGTTTAATCGATCGGTTAAAAGGTTCTTAGAATTTCGGTTAACGGTTAATTCGGTTCAAAATCGGTTAATTAATCGAATTAACTTAATAAATAATATTATATATATGCATTAGGCTCTTACTAGTTCGGTTAATTCGGTCAAATGAACATTATACAATTATTTTTTGATATGTTTTATACTTGTTTTAACAAAAAAAAAACCAAAACATATAAAGTTCGATTAATTCAATTAACAGATCGAATTAACCGAAACATTTCGGTTCGATTAATTTTTTTGAAAAATTTTCGATTCGATTAACGATTAAATAATTAAAAAGTTCGATTAACTCAGTTAATACTAGTTCGATTCATTTAACTGTTTGAACATCTTATTTGTACAGTTGGCCAAATATCATATTAGTTTTTCTAAATTTTAAGTTTGATAGAATTAATGGAAAAAAAGGATCATAATTGATAACACATATTCTGGAAAGTTAAAAAAAGAAATGGAATGATTAGGGACTAAATCCATTATAAAACATGGTACAAGAACCCACCTTTTATTCGAGTGATGTAAAAAAGTAGAGTATTATTCTTCATGCTGAGTTATTCAGATAAGAAGATTGTATGCCCCATATGGCATCATAGTTTTGGAATGTACTCTAAATCTTGTTCATACCCTTTTAGATGCTGAAATTACCATTACATTAACTCCAATTCAAAGTACACCACATAAATCCATGAATTTTGCAAAAACAATATCCAATTTCAAGCCTCAAAATGGACACTTGTTTTGTTCAAATCACAGACCCTCGAAAAAACGAATGTGGTCTTCAAATGTCTCCCCATGCCGGATTCTGGTCACAGATCCATCTTCTTCGACCTGAAAAAAAATACATTAAGAGTTTATGGTGGTTATCTCGAAATATGCTAAACATGCAACGTATTCAAGGTTGAATTTCGTTACCCAGTACTCAGGAGGGCGCATTTTGAGATTGTATGTTGATGCCATGCTCATGCAGTAAGCACCTGCATCATGCACCACCAGGCCGGTCCCCTGCAAAAAGCCAAAAACAGAACTTCGGATAATGCAATCTCAAACGATTGATGCTCCATCTTACATTAATAGATAAAATACCTTAGCTGGGGTTGGAAGTTCTCTCTCTTTTCCCAAGAAATCTGCAGATTCACAGACAGGACCGACAACATCAAAGGTAGAGACCTCTGCATCAGGAGGTGTAGGAGAAACCAGTTCTATGTGCTGCAATCAAATATAAATGGGTCCATTGAGACTATATGGGTATAATTGCATAAACCAGAAGACACAGAAATTTTATGAGGGTGACTAGCTATGGTTTATAAAAGAAGGTAAAAACAGAAGCTAAATACAAATGCATCACAACATAGATTAAACAGGTAAGTGAAGGTGGTGCGCCAAACAGCATATAATCAACCACTTAGACACAAGTTTGAACCAATGCCAACTAGGACTGAGACATAGTTAAAACCCAATGTTAGATACATGTCAACTGTATTAGCATAAATTTTGTTAAAGGTCAAACTTGATAAATAATGATATGGTCATACCAAGCAAGACAAATATCAACATAAATTTGTCAAAACTCGAAAATGATAAATGATGATATGGTCATACCAAGCAAGATGAACTAAGTCTTTCAAATAAGAAAGATGCTAGTGATGATGAAATAATGTAAGGTAGAGAACAAACCATTCCACATTGAACAACATTCAAGAAAGGATTTTTTTAAATTCTGCATGGTGGACAAGGTTAAACAATACTTACTTGGTAAGCGTCATAAAGACTAGGACGGATAAGTTCAGCCATACTGCCATCAATGACAATGAAATTTTTTGTTCCATTAGTTTTGACTCCAGTGACACGATTCACTAAGCAGCAAGTGTTTGCAATGAGTGATCTCCCTGGTTCAATGACAAGGTTAAGGTTTCTTGAGAGGACCAATTCTCTGACCTACACCAATCACCGCCAAGTTAAGCATAACATTAGTCAAAATTAACATTCCTAAGATATGAATTTTGAAACTTTGTACTTGGGCAAACAAGGATGATGGCCATGGTACGTATCACAGCATTTTATTCAAACATGAAAGAAATTTTCATATGAACAGAAGACTAGGATGCACTTGTTACTTTATTGTATAAAATAACTTTATACAAGCTGATAAAGCTTGTAATGCACGAAGAACATAAACTGAACGCATTATGTTTCCAACCAAAATGTGATCACTATGGCCTGGAAGTCAGACCAGCTAGCCAAATAATTCCTGTATGAGTAAGCCACAGGCATCGTGACAGCAATTAGCAAGATTTACAGTCTGAGCCTTACAGTGTCAATGAGATCTCTCGGTGTGGGAAGGACGGCACCACTATGGTAGTAATCTATCCCCAAACCACCTCCAATGTTTAAATAATCTACCTCGAAACCTTGGGCACGGATTTCATCAATGTAGTTGACCATGAGAACAGCAGCGTCCCTGAATATATCCACCTAAACAACATAGCATAAGGGCTTCAAATTAGAGGTTGAATGAGCACCAATAGTTTCCATGTGCAATTCAAGAACTAGATTAAGAACAAAATATTGTTGGATACAGAAAATTGACCAAATTGAAGCGGTAGGTGTATTCTTAGAAACAATTTCAAGACACAAAACAAGTACTAGCTGATTTCGCACCAGTCAACTTGGTTATCAGAACATATTTTGGGTTAACCACTGTGAACCTGCTCTCAAAAATTGTCTTACCATATCTAAGTTGCAGAAAGTTTAATCAGATAAACATACCATTGCTAACATACCTTGGTAATGGTTGAACCAAGATGACAATGGGCCCCAACAAGCTTTAGCTCATTAGGGTGTGCCTTTACAGCATCCAGAAACCACTGCAGCTTTTCATTCCTAATACCAAATTTAGAGTTCTTGTTCCCAGTAGCGACATATGGATGGACCTACAGAGTAATAGCAAAGCATTTAGAATACATAAACCCAAAACACAGATAAAAAAATTTCTTTTTTAAAGGTCTCCCATAAGTGGACATGAGCTGGTTTAATGGTGAAAGAGCCATCATGGAGATGGAGATTGAATTATAGAGGTCAATAAGTATGTCGGTAACTAAAACTGGATGAACTTTCTGTTGATGGCACTTCAATAAAAAAAATTTACAAAGAGAATGCTTTTAAGGGACAAAAGGTATGAACTGTGCCATACAATAACTACACTAAAACACGAAGTCCAGTTAGCTTTAAACCATTTATAGCCACCCATATTTGCTAAGGTCAACTCAAAACCAAGTTTAGTCAATCTAGTTCAAAAAAGTTATCAGCTTTGTTATAAAATTAAAATTTTGTGTCAATCATATACATCATAATCTCCAGATAGTTAACACTAAATAGTACAACCACTACCTTACCTGTGGATCCACGTCTGGGTTGATCCGAAGCAACACATTAACCTTCCTGCCAGCAACTTTTGCAGCTGTAACAATATTCTCCAGATCAAATTCACTATCCACATTCACAAAAACACCTTCTTGAGCAGCTAGGATCAAATCCTCCAAGATCTTCCCATTTCCATTAAATATACACCTATAAATTTAGATATAAACACCAATCAATCTAAATAAACAGTCACAAGAATCACCAAATCATTCCTACTCAAATTAGTAGCAAACTTATGTAACATAACTTGGCAGTGGCACATCTTAAAGCAAGATAGATACATTAAAATATCATGTCATTGCAACGATGGTTGCATTGCCAAGTACAATTAAAAAGTCTAGCACCGACAAGCACAAGAGCATACCTAAAATCTTGAAAGCTATTACCTTTTATGAAAAAATTGACAAAAGGTGCAAAGGCACTCCCTTGGGGAATGTAATATCTCCTCTAAACAATTTGCCAAGGTTCAGAATACCATCTAGATAACCATTCAAACAAATGAATAACTAACGTTTTATCGGATGTTGCTTTTTATTCACTTTCTTTTTATAACTATTAGCTATTTGCTGATTGAAAGTTTAGCTAAAAATTTGTCGAGTGGTTGGAACCTCAAAATGTCCGGTTACTCCAGTATTGTCCACAGTCGGGCTTTTATCTCCGACCCTGCCAAGAGCCCTGACGAGCACACAGAATGGGAGCTACTTGGAGGCCGCCTAAACAGGCAAAACTACGGAAACTTAGGCATAGTTGGACTCAACTCCTACTTTGTGAACCCAGTAAGGTTCTCAACAGAGTCCGGAGACAAAAGACCGACAGGAGATAATACTGTGTAAATGGTCCGACCCCTTAACAAAATCCAAAGAGAACTTAATAAAAAAATAAACAAACGAGTAAAATGAAATGTACATCTAAACATAATTGATCAATAAACAAAAACCAAACTATTGATTAAAGCTTTAAGAAAGTCATATTCTTTTGCATCCAAATGTGGAACAAAATACGAAGTAGTTAGCAAAAAAAGAAGAAGCAATGTTGAGTGTAAGAAATTTACTTAGTAGGATCAAAGCCGGCATGAAGAGCCAACTTGAGTTCATTGCCACTAACAAGCACAGCACCACAACCTAACTTCCTCAAGTGCTGCAAAATCTTCAAATTATTATTCGCCTTGATGGCGTACCCAATGATGGAATTCTTCAAGCCTTCAAGAGCCTCCTTATAAGCTTCCACATTCCTAGTAATCTGAGGCTTACTGTACAAATAAAAGGGCCTCTTTTCGACTTTCTCCATGATGTCCTGAACCTTGGTATCCTCACAGTAGAGGAACCCATCAGGGGATTTCGTGAAGCAGTGTTGAAAAGTGGCGTTGAGGGTTTTAGCAGGGTTCTGGGAGAGCACAGCTCTGAGGGAGAGAGATTGGCGCCTAAAGAGATTCTTGGAGGCCCTGAGGGACAAAACGGGGAGTTGGGAAAATGGGTTTTGCTTCAAAGGATGGTTTAGGGTTTTGGGAAGAGATGAGGCGTGAGAGAGATGGTGGTGAGTAGTCGCCGCCATTGATGATGAAAATGCAGCAGCGTGTGCGTTTGTTGACTGCTAGTGCCACAGAAAAAAGGATTTTCAATTTGTGTTTAATTAGTGATAAATGAGGATTTCAATTTTGTAGGAAGCATTTTTAATTGTAATAATAAAGTTCAGAAATCAGATCCAGGATTGGGCTATTGATCCTCTTCATCGGTCCATTTCAGAATGTGGGCTCTGCATAAATATAAATGCAGTTGCAGCTCCTACTCGAAAAGTTTATTACAGTTGAATCAGAACCAAATAAGCTCAAGACTACATTGACTCGACCAATGATGACTAACCACCACTAATGTAAAGCCAATTGACTATCTTCCCCACACTTCAAAACCCAACTTATTTTCGTTTGTATGTATGTATATATATATATTTGATATAAAAAGATGATCCACGAACTTGATAAGCTTAAAACAACTTCATCAAACCCCATTCTTGTTAATGGTGGACTATTATTATTATTTGGTTAAATGATTTAAGGATTGATAAGTGAAGTTTGTAATGGGATTTCAATATTTCTATTTTAAAGCTGAAAAATGAGATGGTGATAAATGATAATTATTAGTATAACAATTGGCATGTAAGAAAAAAAATTCAGAGTTACAGATAATAAAATTCAAATTTAATCTTACGTGTGAAATAAAAGGTTTGAATGGAGTGGCATGCATATCGCTAAGATTCTATACATGGCGTTTTGACAGATACTCGTTTCAAAGTCTTTACACCTTTCATCAACATTTAACAAATTATCTTCACAACACCTAAATTTGTCTAATGTCAATCATGCCATGCTGTTTTGTATTCATATCCCTGAGCCTCCTACTTATTCAATATATATATATATATACATGGTATCATCAGTTTCTCTTTCACATATAGGTTTTTTCTTTCTCTCTTTTTTGGGGTTTAGGATTATATGATCTTGGTGTTGTGCATTTTGATTTTAGTGTTTGGTTTGCTAGAAAATTTTAAGGGTTGCAGAATTGTGATCATGGCTGATACCTTGGCTCTACCTGTTGAACCTCAAGTTAAAATGGGTGAGTCTTCCTTTTTTCTTTTTTCTGTTCTTTTTCATTCTATGATTCATGCATTAATGCAATGGGTTATTGTTTTTTGAATTTATGAAAGAGTTGTAAATGCTAGGGTTCGAATTTACGTCCTGTGTTTTGTGCAGGTCTTGAAAGATCTGATACAGACAGCTACGAGGATGAGAGGAAGAAAAAGCTTGGATCTTTTAAGAAAATGGAAGTGAGTGCCTCAAGCAAGATCAGAAATTCTCTTAAAAAGAAAAGTAGGAGAGATAGTAGAGTTATATCGGCCGCAAGTATAGACGACAACTTCAACCCTGAAGAGCTACAGGCGGTCAACGAGTTCCGTCAAGCACTCATCTTAGATGAACTACTGCCTGCTAAACATGATGATCATCATATGATGCTAAGGTCACAATCTTTCATTGACTAGATATTCTATTGCACATTATCTTTGGATGAAAGACTAAGCCATTAACTCATTATGATTTACAGGTTTCTGAGGGCAAGGAAATTCGAACTCGATAAAGCGAAGCAAATGTGGGCTGATATGCTCCAATGGAGGAAGGATTTTGGGGCTGACACAATCATGGAGGTAAAATAAGTAACATTGAATCACATTGCTATATTATGTTTGAACGCTTTCTATTCTGCATTTTGAACTTGCTTCTTTCGGGGTCGGTTTCGTTGTTCAGGACTTTGATTTCAAGGAATACAATGAAGTGATTAAGTATTACCCTCAAGGATACCATGGAGTTGATAAGGATGGGCGACCTGTTTATATCGAAAGGCTCGGTCAAGTCGATGCTAACAAGCTGACTCAAGTCACAACGATGGATCGATATCTGAAGTACCATGTAAAGGAGTTTGAGAAGACCTTTGCTGTTAAGTTCCCTGCTGCTTCCCTTGCTGCAAGAAGGCAAATTAATCAAACCACAACCATATTGGATGTTGAAGGAGTGGTATGCAATATTTGTAGCTTACCTGTATGTATGTATGTATGTATGTATGTATGTATGTATGTATGTATGTATGTATGCTCTAAATTTTGCTTCATTGCACATCTAATGCCTATGTGTTATTATAAATGAACTTGCAGGGTCTTAAAAGCTTCAACAAGGCTGCAAGGGAGCTACTTCAGCGCCTTCAGAAGATCGACAGTGACAATTATCCCGAGGTAGTCTTACTTCTTAACCACAGTTAGCAACAAAGTTTTTTCAGTAAAGATGAAGCTAATTCGATGCTTTCAATATTGTAGACTTTGAACCGAATGTTTATCATCAATGCCGGCTCTGGATTCAGGTTCTTATGGAGCACGGTTAAATCGTTCCTCGACCCAAAGACCACTGCAAAGATCCATGTAATTATATGAACTCTCCAAATTGCTTGAAGCTATACGTGATTTTGATATGTCTATAGTGTTGATAAACAACTTTTATGCTATATATGACCAGGTTTTAGGTAACAAATACCAGAGCAAGTTGCTGGAAGTAATCGATGCTAAGTGAGTCCCTTCTTGACCGATTGAAATCTTCGTTGTTTCTCTCTTTATGTACCTAATGTCTAAACATTTCTTTGTTGTGATTTCTCTGACAGTGAACTGCCAGAGTTTTTAGGCGGTAGCTGTGACTGCACGGACAAAGGCGGTTGCATGGTTTCGGACAAGGGTCCATGGAATGATCCAGCAATATTAAAGGTGTTCTTTCACCTAAAGATTGATTGGTTTCTAATGTAGCATTTTTTATTTGTTCATGAATGATTAAATGGGGTGTTCATGTTAATGATCTTAGAGAGTACAAAACGATGAGTTCAAGTACACGAGGAATACGTCGGGCATCAAGAACATAGCATGCCGAGACATGAAGATGGACTGTTCCACCGAAACAGCTACAGGCACTGCTGAATGGCATGAAGAGAAAACACCACTATCTCCTCTTTTTGAAGTAAGTTTCCTCACTAGTGTGCTTCTTAACACAAGAAATCCTGGATTAAGATAAATCATTATCATGCAGTCTCCCATCAAGAAAAAGTGCCTTGATTCCTTTGCCTATGACAAATGCATTCCAATTGTCGACAAGGGTAACGATTCTTCTTGGCCTAAATCCGTGGAAGACGAAAAACATGCCATTTCCAAAGGTTAGGTATTTTCGCTAACAGGCTAATTCTTTTAACTTTCGAGTTCCATGAAATTATGTTCTATGAACCTGATGTTGTAACATCTAACACCATCACTTTGTATTTCACCAAAACTGCAGATTGTTCCCAAGTGAAGGATGATGGGAAAGGAATGAGCACCAGCTTCTTCAGAGGAATAATGACATTCATTACGGCTATTGTAGCCATGATTCACTTGTCTCGCAACATACCAAGCAAACTAAGCGAAGCTGCCATGTACTGTGTTCGATGTTACTACTCGAAACCGAAGATCACAGGCCACGCAGCTGATAAGTTGCCACCACCACCGCTACCTATCACAAGTGACGACTACTTGGCCATGAAGAAACGCATGTCTAGGTTGGAAGAGATGGTGAGTTTTCTCATGCAGAAACATGTAGCTATGCCACCTGAGAAAGAGGAGATGCTGAATGCTGCATTAAGCAGGGTCAGCATCCTGGAAGAAGAGCTATGGGCAGCTAAGAAGGTAACATCTATACATACAACTTGGTTAACTTTAAGAACTCATACCCCCAAAAAAATCCGAAGAAGAGCATGTCTTCCTCACTGCCCTTGAAGTATAAATTGTTTCTTTCCTTTGTTGCTTATGCAGGCACTTCGGGAAGCCCTTGATAAACAGGCAGAGCTTCAAACCTACATTGACAAGAAGAAGAAGAGGAAGAAGTTTGTAAGTTACAAAGCTTTTACGGCTGCAATACTTGTCCAATCTTTTACATATGTATACATATTGAGGTGTATGTATATATATCTCACACCTCATTTTCTTGGATTGTGGTTGCAGAACCCATTCCGCTGGTGCTGAACCTTGACATTGGGTGGCGGACAGCAGTGGTGATAACTCATCCCACGGAAAAAATTGGCTTTTTTTCATAAATAACCCAAAATTTTATATTATTTACAAAAACAACTCACTTTGAAAATTATGTGCGTAAATGATTTGTTTTGAACAGTAAACATCAGTGACTCCATTGCCATTGGTGTCACCATCCTTGGTTTTTTTTAAAAAGAAATATTTACTTTGGGTGTCATCGTTGCCATTGAAGACACCGGACTAAAGTGTGATTATATAAAAGGTTCAAAGGCTTGGTGAAATAATTATCTTTTTATATTGGATAACTGGAGACGCCACCCATTAAATGCTTTTAAATTATTTGTTTATTTGCATGTTAAGTCTATCTCTTTTGAAATTAAATTTAAATAACTCTTAAAAATATAAGAATAACAAAATTAGCACTTTTTAATTTTATTATTTTTTAAAACAATAAACTTAAAAAGTTATATAAAATTCTTATTTAAATTACCTAAATATATCCTCAAAATTTTATATAACTTTTAAGTTTATTATTTTAAAAATAATAAAAATTAAAAAGGACTTATTTTTGTTATTTTTATATTTTTAGGGGCAATTTAAATTTAATTTTAAAAGGCTTAATATGTAAATAAAAAATAAATAAAAAAAAGTTCAAAAGCATTTAAAATTGGAGCCGGGAGAAATGACATGACCACTTTTTATCCAATCTAGAATGGTAATTGCTTTTTTATATGCCATTAACGTCACCAACATTTATGGTTCAAAACAGGTCATTTACGTGCATATTTTTCAAAGGTAACTTTTGTAAATAATACAAAATTTTGTATCATTATTTGTAAAGTATTGTTTAGGAGTTCAAAATGTAGTCGTTAAGTGTTGAGGAACTCAAGACCGTAAAAAGTTAGGCTGGGGTCACATTTTGTTCATAAACAACCAAAATTAGTATTTTAGGCAGCTGCTACAAGTTGAAAATCTGTGTAAATATAAACTGTTAATGTGACTTAACCATGAAGTAAATTGAGTACGTATCCGACATGAATATGTACATTTGATACAACCAAGATTACTATTTTAGGTATCATTTTGGTTGCTAAATTTCTGACATTAAACCCTTCAAAACCAAGTTCTGAATCTTTAACTTAAATAAATGCAGCAATTCCAAACATTAAATGAGAAATAAAATGGAATGAAATAAGACAACAGAAGGATAGTTCATTTAGGGTTCTTGTACACTTGAGGGCAACAAGATTTGTATTGGAATCAATTTCGAGCGAATAGTAAAAAAGAAATGAATTCAAAACACTATGCAGCATTCGTAGTCTCCATGGGAAAAGGCAGATCACCAGCAAAACTTCTTTTTCTGAAACAGAGAGGGAATACCATTCACAACCATGGCATGATAAGAACATAGGGCATAACCATAAAAAATTAACCAGAACATGTACGAAACGTATAGAACACATGAATTACCGTACCCGCAATTTGGCTTCCTCTTGTCTGTCTAGGTAAGCAAGCAGTTCTTCTTGCCTCATCAAAGCATCATGAAGAGCCTATCCGATAGGGCACATACATGCAAAATGAAAATTAGAGCAAGAAATAAAAGAAAAAACAATTGTAAGCGTGTCAAAGTAATTGATTAATCTGTTAATACCAAATATTCCCTAGAGGAAATCAAGATATGGTGTAGTCGCCTAAAGGCTTCGAGTCTTAAATTTGACACGAAAACAAGTGATAAATCTAACTTCAGATGAAGATTTTCCCCAGCTTTGCACTAATCCAAAATGCAGTGACAACATTATCATCTAAATATGGACAACATTTGAAGCTACGTAGCCATGTAAATAACTCATAACTAAAGTACCAAGGATGAGACATTCATCACTCTAGGACTATTAGTTTGAATGACATACTAGGAGGGAATAGATTAGAGAGTTATAACAGAAATATGGACAATGGTTTTGTAAATAATAACAAAATTAAAGGTGCCAACATTACCTTCTTGGCAGCAATTAACTCTGCTTCAAGGGCATCAACTCGACATACAGCAGCATTCAACAATTCCTCTTTATCATAAGGCATCACAGATGGCTTTGCTTGTAGTGTATCAACTTTCTCCTCGAGCTCAACCAACCTCTTGAGCACAGAAGATAGTAGATCTGCCTGAGAAAGAGGTGGAGAAGGGGAATGCTCTTCCTTTTGAGTTGCACCAGGGGTAAGTTCAGTAATGTTTTGACAATGACCGGAAACTGCGCCAGGAAGCTTTCTAGTTATATGGCAGGCTACTGAGCGCAAAAGAGTGTAAAGTGTCATGAAAAAAGTCATAATAGTCAGCAAAATCCGAGCTCGAATTCCTTCCGGGGTCTTGGGAGTTTCAAGCAATGTTATAACACCTGAATTGCAAAATAGCATTTCATTTTCTTAAGCATGTTAGAAAACAACTAAGCAAGCTTTTAAGAGGAAATGTAGCATCTAAATGGGTAACACGGTATACAAGATTATATTTATTAACCTTTGGAACCAGAAGGCATCAGGGGGGATGTTGGCTTCTTCCAACTAGCATCAACAGCTTTGTCAACCATCGGAACATATTCATCATAGCCTGAGAAATTACCAGCATGGCTTGTTTTCCCAACAACCTTAGTCTGCATGAGTTACAAAGCCAAAAAAGAGAATTACCAACACCGCCAAAAATGTCAATGATGCTAAACTTAGGTGTATAACCTGATAAGATGCATAATGAAATCCTGATAATCATATATCATAGCATATTGTTGATTGATAACCAAAGAAAACACTAAAAAAATGCAAATAGTTTTATTCAAACAAAAATAAAGCAAAAACGTAGTCATACTTTATAACCAGTTTCTTGTTAATGTACCCAGCATTCTAAAGCATATGAGTGCACCAAAAACAGCAATCCATGTTAACAGTTCTTGTATTAAACAGTTTATATGCTCATAATGAATGTATTATGATACAGCAATAAGTAATGTACTACAATTCGATAACCAAAATGAAAGATTAGGTTGTCAAAAGAACCCACTTCTTCACGAACAGGGGTCAGCCTAAGCTGTGAATAATTCTTCATTGCTTTTGGGGATGCAATTTCTTCAGCTTCTGATCCAGATTCTGCCGTGGATGTATCACTTCCTTTCAACTGCTTCACACAACACAAGAAGCAATGAGATAATGCAAAAATCTTACCTCGAAAGTTGACAGGAATGTCAAAAAATTGTCAGAACAAAAGGAACATTATGGGTTAGAAAGATCATATACCATTAGATAAGGTGGCTTAGCATATGCAATAACCTTCCCATTACCATTCCAAACTTTTTCAACTTGTCTGGCACGCCGTGCCTCACAATTAACAACCATCTGAGAGAAAATACACACAATGAAATGTTTTTTTGGTTACAAAGTACGCTGATCAAGCCCTTGAAATTAACAGCATCAGCAACATATTATAAACCAAGACCAGCTTATAACCTTCAATATTTCAGGATTTCTCCAAGGCCCTTTATCAGAGCGAAGGCACCCTCCCTGATCTGCACAAGTACAGCTACCACCCAGAAATTCTGGCAACTCACTGAATGGAATTTAAATATCACTGTAAGCTTTTTGATAGAATGAACCAACCATAGAGTGATAGATAGTAAAAGATATATTTTAGGTGCAAAGAATGATGGGAAAAGTTGTATTGAAAACTAGAGTAAGATAGAGATAAGTCAACAACATAACATGTCATGGAAGTTCTAAGACCTACCAGGCATCAATGATCTCAAGCAATTTGCTCTGGTACTTGTTTCCAATAACCTAAAGTCAATGCACATTACATTTATGTATGATTAGAAATCACCAACAAATAAAGGGAATGAGAATTGAAGAGAAAAAAGAAATATACACAATTTCAAAAATATAGCAGAAAAATTATTCAAATACATGGATCTTTGAAGTTGTTTTGGGATCCAAAAACGTCTTCACAGTGTTCCACAGCAGCCTAAACCCAGGTCCAGCATTGATGATAAACATTTGGTGAAGCGTCTGCATAAGCGATAAGGAAACAGCATAAAATTTCGGCTCAACATAAAACAATATAAGAACTTTGATAGAAGCATGACTTTGTAATTCAACATGCAAGCACATTGAGATGGCAGACCTCAGGGTAGTTGTCACCATCAATCTTTTGCAGTCGCATAATCAGTTCCCTTGCAGACTTGGTAAAATTCTTAAAGCCCTAATAATAGGTGAAAAGAAAAACAATCAACACTTAGCAACTACGTGGCAGCAAAATATTCTGGTATTAAAAAGGCAACAAATGATAACAAAACACATACCACACCATGAACATCTAAAATTGTAGTGCTTGAATCAATGTGCCTCCTTGCTGCAATTGTACAAGCAGGAAACTTAACACTGAAGGCCTTCTCAAATTCCCGGACATGGTATTTTACATACCGATCCAAAGTTGTAACTTGCATCAGTTTGTTGGGATCAACTTTTCCCAATCTTTCAATATACACAGGTCTACCCTCCTTATCAACACCATGATAGCCCTGAGGGTAATAATTTAAAACCTCATTCAACTCTGAAAACTCAAAATCCTGAAAAACAAGGACAAAAATGCAGTGAAAACACGGATGACAATCAATGCTACTTCAGGCAAAAAGTGAACAGTAATTACCTCAATAATGGTGTCAGAACCAAACTCCTTCCTCCATTGGAGCATATCTGCCCACATGTGTTTAGCTTTATCGATATCAAACTTCCTTGCTTTCAAAAACCTATGTAAAAGCAAGGCTAGAATTAATTATTTCTTCTAGCAGCATTAAAACTTGGCGAAAAAGAGAGAGCAGCAGAATGATGCCGAAGCCTTCAAGCATATACAGAAAGGATATATCACATCAGCAAGCAGAAAGCAACCAACTTGTGCTTTAAAAGCAAAAGAATAGCATGACTAAAAAACTCACAACTCTTATTATGTTTTTCTAATCAAGCCAAAAGTTTAATCAATGAAATAAAGTTTGTAAATCATCAGAGAAAATACAACATAGCATGCATAGAATGCTGGGTAACTAGGTTGCCCACCACTTACTTTACAAGAGAACGGAACCTATAAAATTTGCATCATAAAAGAATAAGCCAATAGTAAACTACAATATGAGAAAAAGTATGAGGTGAGCACCTCAACATCTTGTGATAGTCATCGTGTTTTTCCGGAAGCAATTCTTCCATAATCAATGCTTGCCGAAATTGATCAACAGCCTGCAGCTCCTCAACATCACGAATATCCTCAATGGATACAGAGCTGACACGGCCATCACTTTTCCTTCTACTACTCTTCTTCTTGAGAGAATGCTTAAATCTAGTAGATGCATTTAAAGCTTTCTTTTTCAGAGATCCCATTTTCGTGCGTCTTTCATCTTCAGAGTTCTCAAAATCGGACTTCCTCTCTCTCTTCTCATCACTGCCTGAAACCCCCTCAAAGCCTACCTCATACAATATACCAAAGGATTGTATTTCAAATAAGTATTGTCATTAATTGTTATTAAACAAAGAAATACTAAGAAAAATCAAAGAATTGATTTCCTTGTAAAATCAAAGCAAAAAGCAAATTATAATTCTATTCTTTCTTCTCAGATTTATATATTATCTCTGAAAATTATTCAGAAACATTAAACACAAAATCAACAAAGCATGGTAAAATTGCCAAACTAAAACACAAAAATAACGATTAAATTTTCCAATTTTATATCTGAAAACCAAATCAAGAATCGGTTTCCTTTCTTCTTTGGTCAAAATGAGTTTAACTTTCTCCTTCTCTATCTGCACTACCACTAATTTCTAATCAACGAAACTGAACATAAAACGTTACGCCAGAAATAGTAAAATCAGGTCATCACTACCTTAAAACCCCTCAAGGCCTACCTCATAACATGTACCAGAGGATTACATTTACAAACAAGTACCGTTGTTAGATAAAGAAAGGACAAGAAAAACCAAAGCGAAAATCTAATTATAGTTGCTTTTTCTTCTCATAGATATATATTATCTGAAAATTGTTCAGAAAATCCTAAAACACAAAATCAACAAAGCATTGTAAAATTACCAAACTAAGACACAAATTGAATACATAGTAAACGAAAATAATCTGAAAGACTAAACAAGAATCGATTCCCTTTCTTCTTTCGTCAAAACAAGTTCTAAATTTCTCCTTCTCTATCGGCACTACCAGGATTTCCTAAGCAACCAAACTGAATATAAAATGTTACGTCAGAAATAGTAAAATAAGTTCAAAAGAAAAAACGAAAAATGTCAACTCACAAGGCCTAGCAAATCGATCTAGTGGCCCTGACATCTACGCCCTGGACGAAAGAATCAAGACGGCGCAGCCGCCACCGGTAATCACAGATTTGTTATAATCGGATCAATTTAGTCTCGCGCGCCTTATAAAAAAACCCAGCATTACAATCAACAAAAACAAGAATAAGAAGTTCTACGGAGAAGAGTCCAAATATGAGGAGCTTTGAATTTTGTCTTTCTCTTTTACTTTGAATTCTCAATTTGTTTACGGGAAAAAAAAAGAAAAAGAAAAGAAAAGAAAAAGAGAGAGTGCTTACTGGGTAATAATTGTGTTTCCTGACTCACGGATCACGAGGTAGATCTGACGGTCATAAATGCCTCTGACCAGAAATTTATTCGATCTTGAATATCGTAGCGGATAATAAGATTAGAATAAATAAATAAATTATTTTTTTTGGTAAAATAAAATTTAGGAATTCAGTAAAGTACACTACACGATAACGAATGTATATAGAAATAAATGAAGGGGCAAAAGAGTTTTATCACGGGGGCATCTCTTATGGGTTTGACTTTGACTCAGTTTTTTATTAATTTTAAATTTTCGATTTATATATAAATTATAAGAATAAATTGTATATTTTATGAGTAAATTAATTGATTTCAATA
This sequence comes from Gossypium raimondii, assembly GCF_025698545.1. Lineage (NCBI taxonomy): Eukaryota > Viridiplantae > Streptophyta > Magnoliopsida > Malvales > Malvaceae > Gossypium > Gossypium raimondii. The sequence continues at coordinate 2,798,599 of NC_068577.1, read as the reverse complement.
TAACATATATTTAGAAATTATAAAAAATGAATTTGTCAAAATTTTAAATTATTTATTGATTATTTTAAAATTCAAGTTTATTATTTTAACTATATCGTTCATTTGTTTTTATACGATCAATTTGCAAATTTGTCACTATATTTTACTTCACTTTGATTGAAAAGTAAATTTAATTAAAATAATATTTATTTTATTTTAATATTTAAAAGTAATAAGCTAATTAATATAATATTAAAAGTTAACGTTATTTTTTCATATTAATTTATTTCATTAAATAAAATTTTAAGTTAATTTATTAAATTCTAATATTTATAAATTAAATTATCATTAGCTATTAAAATAAAATATTTGAAATAATTTTTCTTACTAAAGTATGTTTTCAAATCAAAATTAATATTGAATATTGAAATTTAATGAAAAATCAAAATTGGTGAAAAATTATAATGATGTTTGGCAAATATAAAATAGAAGATTTTTCATTTATAATAATAAATATTAAAGTAAATAAAATATAATAATAAATTTTAATAAATTTACATTTTAACCCGTTTTATGTATAATCGATGGACAAAATGTTATTTTATAAAATAAAATTATAAAAATAATTAATTTTAATAACGGAAATAAATAAATTTTCTTAACTATGAAATTTATGCGAACAAATTACGGAGTTTAATTTTAAATCCAAATTATCCATTTTTATGACGGTCAATGCAAAAATGTTGACTTTAGGTGTGAAGGAGTGTAGAAAATCAAGAATCTGCGGATTAGTTAATGATTCGGTCACTAACGGTGTGTTTAATAAATTTCGGTACTATTTATTTTATGGTATTTATTATAATATTAATATGCTTCCAAGTAGGAACAAACTTTCTCTTTTTGACTTTTTTTTATTTATTTATTATCTGATTGATTGTTTTTAATTTATGAAAACATTAATAGTGGGACAATAAATGATTACGGAAACTTGAAAAATACCACATTTCACAGCATGCCTTACACATGCCATTTCATTGCATTAAACGCTCTTTTTACTTTTACTCAATTATTTGCTCTCATTATATTTTAAAAATAAAACTCGATTTATTTTAAAATTTATCCCAATTTAAGGCGTAACAAGTGAAAAATAAAATTAAATATATAAATAAATTGGAATTCTTTTTACATTAGTTTTTGCTTGTTTTGATGACATTTCGTTAAAATTACGATTTGAATCTTACCTTATTTTAGTGCTAATTTAATTTAGTCTTAATGTATTAATAATTAGATTGATAATGCACAATGGGAAAGGGAAGTAGATCTTGGGATATAATTATTTTTGGGGAAAAAGTTTAGTTGTTGAGCTGTGGAGTATATTGGATGGTTTATTTCTCCTTCAGAAACAAAGTTATGACAATGTCATTATTCAGTCAGATAATAGAATGTTATTTCTATTTGCGAAAGCAAATTTGATGGTCCAAAAAGCTCCCTAATAAGAAGGATTCAACAAATTCTAACATTTGAACAGAAGTGGTCCTTGAATTATTTTCCTAGAGAGACTAATCGGGTAGCATATGCTTTGGCAAAAATGGTTTTATTGAGTGATAAAGCTTTGCACATGTTTGAGGATCCCCTTTGGATTAAAGTGATCTTGAAGGAAGATAGCACTTTTGATAATTTATCTATGATCTACTCTATGTAATTCATTGTTTACTTTACCAAAAAAATAATTAGATTGGTGATCAAACTTATTAGTCGATCGATTCTTGCATTCAATTGGCTTAAGTGTCTATTTTTTTATTGATTTCGAGTAAGTATTATTTACCAATTTTGAAAATTAAACCCATTCTTTTATTAATTTTAAATGTTTCACTTTAAAATTAATTTTTAATCGAACTGGTCGATGGATTGATCGAGTTGAATTCAAATAACACTCCTCCTACCATGAAATGTATCACTTGATAGAAGGAAAATGGTTTATTAAGTGACAACTTGATTATTGTTTCTTTTGTTATGGAAGGCGCCCATGCTTTTCAATTGTTGTCCTTAATGGAATAAAATGTTCTGAAGATTCTTTTAGTCGAATATAAATTGACAATTTGTGGATATTCTTTAATAAAAACAAAGTATATCCACTTTTATTTCACCAGCCAGCCAGTCTACTGTTAATTTTTTTACTAGAGGAAAAAAATAATGGGAAATTATCTCATATATTGTTAAATTTCATAAACGGATTAAGAGGATAAATTATTTTATGTATCCTTCTCATCACATCATTTATGGTCCCTTTTCAATAATAATTTTTTTATGTTATTCACATATAATTTTGGTAATTTTTTACCTTGAACCATAAACTTCAAATTACAAACTCGAATCCAAACATTGAACCATAAAATTTAAACTCCAATCTGTAAACCTCAAACCTTGAACCCTAAATCCAAACTCAAATCCCAAACCTTGAACCATAAACCTCAAACCCCAGACATCAAGCCTTAAACCCAACACTCCAACCCTAAACTCGAACCCTTGGGTTCAAGTTCATATTCAGGGCACAAGCTTTGGGTTTGAGTTTAGGGTTCGGAGTTTGAGATTCATGTTAGAGGTTCTGTTTCAAGGGTCGTGGTTTAGGGTTAAAGATTTAATGTTTGAGTTCCGAGTTTAGGTTTAAGGTTTGGGGTTGAGGTTTGGATTCGAAGTTCAAGGTTTAAGGTTTGGGTTTGAGGTTCATGGTTCGTGGGTTCTAGTTCAGGGTTAAAAATCCAGTGTTTGGCTTTGAGGTTTAGGTTCAGGGGTTGGGATGAAAAAATTACCAAAATTATGTGTCAAATGAGATGAAAAAATTGTTGAAATATCATTAAATAATTGAAAAACGACCATGGATGATATGGTGGGAATGACACATAAAATAATTTATCGTAATAAGTGCATTATATAATGTAGTAAAATAATAATAAAAATTAAATATAAAATTTGTCACAACTTAAATTAACTTATAATATTAAAAACTCCAAATAATTACCTAAAATAATTCTCTTATTTATGTATTTTTATACGACTCTATGCTATTTTTGACAAAGAAATCTCCGACCAAAATAAGCCACAACCTGTAGTTTGTGTGTTTAAATTATTACATTTATAATTATGTTAGCTGTTATAATTGTCTTTGAAAATAAATTAAAAGGTTATTTAATATGCATTTAATTTAAAATGGTAATCTTAATTATTGTTTTATATTATATTGAAAGTTCATAATTATCATTGTAGACAAATTAATAGAATTTAGAGCTAACGTTTCTGAGTTTGATTATTTGAGTTTGGATTTTTAAATTCGGATTTTATTAGATTTATTCTTTTAGATTCAACCATTTTTAAGTTCGATGTTTTTTTTTAATTATTCCAGGTTTAGACTCGATTTGGTTTAGTTCAAATTTTTATATACAACGTAATTATATATACCTACATAATTTAAATGTTTACATCTTAGTATAAATTATTAATTGTTATATTTATACTATTATTTAAGTGTTTGACTGAGTTGGTGTCATAACTCAACTCCATACCAACTAAATAAAGAAAATTACTTAAATAACTTTAAAATTTTAAATAATTTACATTATTACGAGGCTATTTTTTATTGTTTTCTTATTTTAAAGATAAATAAAAATTAAAAATATTGAAATTTGAACTCATATCACCAACATATTTATTTTTTACCACTTCAACCAAAAATTTTATTTTGATAATTTTATACATTTAAATTAGAGTTAATTGCACCGAGACATCCTCATACTATGAAACTCATTCTAATTAAATTAGTTCTTAAACTTCAAAATATTCTAATTACATCCCTAAACTATCTATAGTATATCAATCGGTTCCTTTCATTATTAAAACCATTAATTTAATCATTAAATAGCATGTCGATCTTATGTAACTAAATTTAAAATGAAAAAAATAATAAATAGAATGTTATTACGTAACTTTTATAAGGAAAAACTAAAAATAAAGTAAAACTTGAAAAAAAATTGGGTTGAAAATGCAAGTGATAATTGAGGTTGTATGTAAATTTGTAGATATTTTTTATATTTTATATATATTTGTAATTTTCTCTGTTTTTAAACTATTTTGAATAATTAACATTTTTTTGGTAAATTTCTACAATATTTTTCATAATTTTTGCATTTTTTATATTTTATTATTTTCATAATTTTATATAAATTTTATGATTTTAAATATAAAATATCAATTATCACCATGCAGCACAATCCTGGTCTGCTACGTCACAAAATAAGCCAAAATCAAGTTTTTAGGTTCGAGATGGGGCTATTTTGCCACCTTTACCAGAATCTTAGTCTTCTTTTTTGTTTCACAATCGACAACCGCTGGTTATAGCTGGCCCTCCTTGCCACTACTACATTATACTCTGACTTTATTCTTTTTTTGCTCATCCTTTCCGTCCTCTTTTTATCTCTTTTCGAAAAGATAAATATTTCCCTTTTCTTACAGAACTGACCCATGGGTTAGTCATCGTTATCTTCTTTTGTCAACCTCTATCTAATGGGGTTGATTTTTTGGTCCTTTCCCTTATGGGAGAAGGTCTTGCTACGATTATTTTCACTTGATTCTCAGTTTTTCCTTTGTGGCATGTGTTTCAGGGTTCGGTAGCCTTGTCGGGAAGGGTACAATTTTTGTATGTTGCTAGAATCCACACACTAATAGGTGGCTAGTATCTCTTTGCATTGGCTTGATTCCTCTATTGTTGACTTGGCTTCAAACATCGCCTCTGTTTCCCTAACGAATGGTTTTGTGCCTTCAAAACAAGGTTTGAAGGTCTCGCTAGGGAGAACATGGACTCTGCTATTCAAGAATCAATGCATTAGTGTCGAGTCTTTCGTGCACAAGTGTCTTAATGCCATTAAAGATAGGCCTGATTCCCCCTTACTCTCATGATTGAAGGTTTGGCAATGACTTCCAAATCCGTTTTTCATGTTGTTGTTTGCCAACACACCTTGTAACTTATGCTTTTCATGTTGTTGTTTCCCTTTTCGACTTCTGTTGCCCCCTATTTTCTGGTTTCTTTTTGTCCTACTTAGGTAGCGGTGTAGGTTTGGATGTCTAGGGGTTTGGGCTGGTTTCCTTTATCCAATTGTTTTTATGTAAATTATAATACTCCAAAAAAATTACTATAGTAAGAAAGTAAGATAATATTCCTGATATAGTAAAATAAGGAAATAAAGTGATAAAAATGGTAATTTTGAGTTATGCCAACATTGAGAAGTATATTATGACATAATAATTCAAGAAAGGATTAAATCGCAAAAGTGAGAAAAGTTTTGTGGCCCAAGAGTAAATACTCAAAATTTAAGGGGTTAAAATGTAAATATGAAAAAGTTGAAGGACCAGTAGTGCAAATATTTTAAGGGTAGAATAATCTAGAAACCAAGGAAAATGGATGAATTAGGACCAAATTGAAAATGTGAAGAATTTTAAGGGACTAAATCGCAATTTTACCAAATTAAGTGATGACTCAAGGATGGAATTTTAAAAGAACATAAAGGGCAAAATGGTCAATTAGAAGAGAGAGAAATCTAGAAGGCAATGATCATGTATGTGATATTTTAGATTAATTAATTAATTAATTATTAGTTTATTAATATTTTAATTTAATTTTTAAATGATATTTTATTATTTTATTATTAATTTATTTACTATATATATGTGGAAAGAAAGATGAAAAGTACCAACCCATCATCTTCCATGCATCCAACGTGAGGAGAAGAGAGAAAGAAAGAAAGTTTTGCTTTCTTTACAAATTGGTCCTTCCTCCAAAAATTTACCATTTTCACCTAGAAATCAAAAGAATTTCCATATCCATCAAGAGAGAAAGATAACAAGGAGACTATGGGGAGCTAGAATATCAAGTTGGATTCAAGAAATTGAATCTGGAGGAGAGAGAAAATCAAGTTAAAGATTGAAATCAATAGGACAAGGTAAGAACATTGAGATTTCAATATATTTTTAAGTTTGATATTGTTGAAAAAGCATAGAAATGATGTTATAGTAGAGTTTTCTTATATAAAGTCTTATGTTCTTGATATATTAGTGAAGGAAATAAGTGAAAGTGATGAGAAATATTATAGAGAAAGGGAATAAGGAGTTATAAACTTAGTAATCAACATTTTGCACTAAAACAGTTTTGGACAGCAGCAGTAGGTTAAATTTGAAAATTCACCATAAATTTTGAAAATCGAATTAGGGAATGAAAAAATTATGGAATTGAATCTTATTGAGTCTAGTTTCTCATAGAAGAAATGGTGTAAGTAATGGAATTGTAAATCATGAGATATAATAAATTTTGTGAGACAAGGTTAGAATGAATTTGGGTTCCCCTGTTCTGACTTTGGAAAATCATAAAAAATTGGATAAAAATAATTATAGGCTTAAATTTATATGATTAAATCCTTAATGAGTCTATTTTCAATATAAATAAATTATAACATCATTCGAATTCTGTACAAGGAGATAATTAATTTTAGTGAAGAAGGGTTGGAACTGTCAGACAGCAGAATAGGGATGACTTTAGAGAATAAACTGTACTTATTGGCTAAACCAAAAATTCTGAAAATTTTATGGTAAGAATATATTTTAATCTAGTTTCATTTAAAATTAACATATCTCAATTTGGAGTTCTGTAGCTCAAGATATAAATAATTTAGTGACTATGGCTCAAGTGGACAGCTTTGAATGAATATATAAATAAATGGTGAAATTATAGACAATGTTACATATAAGCATGTAATATACATTAAGGATGTGGAATGGAGAGGAGGAGGAAAATATATGATTATTCAACTAGTATGAGTTTTCATTAAAATGACCAATTTACATGTTTTAGGTTTAGGGACTAAATTGAACAAATGTGAAGCCTTAAGGGTAAATTTGTAAAATGTCAAAAAGTGACCAAATTGCATGAAATGAATTGTTTTATTATTTAAATTAATAAATTGAAAGAAATATTAATTTAGATCAAGATTGGGTGGAAATTCGAGGAAAATGGAAAATTACTAAAATGTCCCTAAATTTTGGTATTTCTACAATTTAACCCGGTAAGTTGGTGTAACTTGAATTATATTCTTAAATGCTTGAAAAGTATGTTATTGATGTGAATATGACTTAAATGTTCATTGTATGATAATTGATGAAACATTGATATATTTGATAAAAAAGGGGAAGAAATCCCGGTTGAATGGAAGGAAAATTAATTAGTAAACTCCGGTAATGCTCTATAACCCTATTCTGGTGATGGATACGGGTTAGGGGTGTTACATAACTCGTCTCTTATCATGTTTAATTATCAAGTGATACCCAATTTCTTTACTTATTGCCGATGCTAACTTTTTTTAATTTATAATTACAATTAAAATTAATATTGTTGAGTGTCTACTTCTCTCTTTCTCTTCATAGAGGCCTATCTTCATATTTATAAGGTACGGTTTACTGATGTGACGTAATAGAGGTAAGTAGATGCCATGCCTGGCAACAAGTTACCCGCTAGGGGTGACACGTGTCTTTAGGTGCCCTCAAGAGGATGTTGGTGAATAGGAGAGGGCGAACAAGACAGTGACTAACTAAACTATACCTTGCAGATTGAGATGGGTGGCAAGCACACATGTCCTTGATAGAAAAGTTGGAGAATGGGCGAGCTAGACAATGACGAGAGGTTGGATCTCGGGTTAGACCAACTTTGAAAAAAGAGCTGGTGGAACTTATTAATTATTAGGGTAAATTATTTAGTTGGCCACCTAATTTTTAGAATGTTTTTATTTTGGTCATCTAAAATGAGATCCTTTTAATTTGGTTACTTAACTTTTAAGGGAATTTCATTTTAGTCACTCAAGTATTAAATCTCTAATGACGGTTAATTGACATGCCACATCATGTTTATATTTTCATTTTGCTTACCGAACTTTTAGGTTGCTTTTATTTTGGCCACCCAAGAAATATTTTTAAAGTATTGATTGGATAAAAAAATCAAAGATTAAACTGAAAAAGTCAGTAGAAACTAAAATAATACACAAAATTGTTAAATTGTACTTATTTATCCCATTGCCAAAAATTCTAATTTTTTAATATTGAAAATTTAAATTTCAAGCCATCAAAATAAATTGAATAAATTGTTGAAAATTTTTATCCATTGATAACGTCCATCGGTTTGTTACTATAAATTAAAATTAATTATTTTAATCTCCTTTTAAATTTTAAATTTGTATTTTATATTTCTAGATTATCCTCAATGAAATCAACTCAAATAACTCATATTTAATAATTATCTGCGAAACTTAAACTTTCGTTGATCATATAATCTTAAATCTTCCATGCTAAACTAAAAGTAAAAAAAAAACTTGCAATTAATTAAATTAATTGTTTGTTCTTTGTTTCGTAAAGAAATGAAAAAATTATGAGCTTTCTTTGGGATGGAAGATAAAATTAATTAATTGTAAGGATTTTTTTTAACTTAGCATGAAAAAATTCAAGATCATATAATCAAAAGAAATTTAGGTTTCATAGGCAACTATTAAAAACAATAATTTTCATTGATAATTTTTTAAATAATTTTAAATTTAAATAATTTGTAGAAAAAAATTTATCTATTGATAATGTCAATCGATTTGTTACTATAAAATTGAATGTTAATATTTAAAAATTATATTTCAAAACCCAATTTTAGAACTTTCAATAATGGGATAAACAAATACAATTTGACAAATTTTGTGTATTATTTTAATTTTTACCACTTTTTCATTTTAATCCTTGATTCTTTTACCCAATCAACACTTAGAAAAAAATTTGGGTGACTAAAATGAAAGTAACCTAAAAGTTGGCTAAACAAAATGAAATTGTAAATATGATGTGACATGTACAATTAACTACTGTTACAGATTTAATACTTGGGTGACTAAAATGAAAGCACATTAAAATTTGAGTGACTAACTAGGTAGTTTATCTTAATTATTATCGTAAAAACAGGCTTTGGTGGGCCGACTATAGGCCTTTATTTTGGGGCTTAAATTGACCCAAAATTAGCAGTCCAATAACCCATTTTTAATATTTTTTTAAATTAAGGTATCTTTGGTGTCCGGATAAGATTTTTTGAGATTTACATTTTTTTTTTCAATTATATTATTTTTAGAATTCTAAGTTAAATTTTCTACTCAAAAATATAATATGTTTTGTCATTTTATTTAACGTTTTTTTAAAACAATCCCATTATATGTTTTTTATTATATATGCTATTTTTGATACAATAGCTAGAACTACCCATTACCCTTCCTAATCCTTAAATAGGAGGATAATGCGCTTCAGCGCACTCGAACCCACGTCCTCTTTTACTGACAACAATACCAGTACTAATTGAGCTAAGACTCAATCATCCACTATATTTAACACTTAAAGATTCAATTTTAATATTTTATGCCCGAATGAAACATCACATATTAGCGTCTTGGAACTAGAGGTGTCCATGGGCCAGGTTGGGTCCGACTAAAATTTTAGGTCTGTTTGCTAAGCTCGAGTCTGACTTAGCTCGTCTGTATTAAATTTATTATATAATTTTTAAAATATATATAATTCATCAAAAATACTGAAAACATTAAAATAAATGTTTCCCAACAAATTAAAAATAAATATATATGTACTTAAATAACACTAAGATAGGTGCAATTTAACAAGCAAATGCCTCTAAAATAGTAACAAAATAATACGAACATAATAGTGAAAAAATAACAAGAAAATAACCAAAAAAAGAGAGAGTAAAAAACAAAAGGAAAAGCATCATGTTTTTTTTTTTTTTTGCATATTCGGGCCGATTCAAGCCTAGACCAAAAAATCTTACTCGAGGCCCGACCTGTTTTCTAAACGGGTCTTATTTTTACTCAATCCCATTTTTCGAATCCATACTTTTACCCAAACCCTCTCACTTTTCGAACAGGCCTTCAAACCGAACCGAATGACCCGATCCATAGACACGTCTACTTAGAACCAATCCCTTCACTAAATAATTTATTTATTTTTAGTATGAGTGGTTTCACTTATATATATATATATATATATATATATATATATATATAAATAAAAGAGCTTACTCACGATTTCAGTTTGTAGAATATTCCTTTTAATATATTGTTTAGATGAATTTAATAAAATGGGGAAAAACAAAAGATTATCTTTGGTTCATATAAAACAGAACATTTTGAAGGTCAAAAGTAGATAAGTGGATGTTTTAAAATTTATGTTTTATCAGTTTCATTGTATTAAGACGAAAATGAACATTTTCCTCTAAAATATAAGACATGCATGATAAAATAAACTTATCATCCCATCACCTACAACTATCTACTTATATCTATACTTGTTCTTATTTTTTATATAATCTTTAAATAAAACAAATAAAATTTATAAATTATTTACCAATCATTGTCGTAAATTCTAAAACAAATATTTATTTTACATCAAATATTTTTTCCTCTGTGGCATCATTTTTACATCATTAATTGGTCTCGATTCACTTATGAAATGATCAAAACCCTATTACTTTTATATTATTTTAAGAGGTTTTTTTAATTTTGTATAAAATATATACATATGATGAGATTTGGATATTATAATTTTTATTGTCTTAAATTAGGATAAACTACATAAATAATCACTCAGCTCTAAAAAGTTTCATTTTAGGCACCAAAGAAAAGGTTTGCAATTTAGACACTCATATTATATAATTCGATTATTTTGGTAACTTCCGTTAAAATTATAAATAGAAATATGACCTGTAATTATTTCTAAAATTTTGATTTTTTACATAATTTAAATAAAATTAAAAAAATATCATTTTAGTTCCCAATCTTTTAATATAAATGAGGTTTAACCCTTTCCTTAAAATAAATCGGAGACAACAACCCCATCTTTTGTGAAAAAAGGCCTCCTCTTTCATCCGCTTCGTCGGTTGGAGTAATGGTGTCGCCACCAGCACCGACCCTTTGCAGCAAAGGTGACAAAAAAGGCGAAGAAAGGGAAGAAAAACAAAAGATTATACTGAAACAGCGAGTCCAAGAAAGAGAAGTAGATTAAACATATGAAAGACAAGGTGGAAGTTCCCAAGTCTACCCTTGACCCATTCCTTTCAAGCTCATCTAAAAACAAATAATTTCCTCTCAAAATCTATACTTTTTCACTTTTGTACAAATTGCAGAGTTCTTTTTTCTATAGTTGTGGGGTTTAAGTTTTACGGTGAGTTTGGATGGGCAGTGCGTTTACCTACTGTTAGTGTAAAAACAGCGGTGGCGATGAGATTAGATACTGTAGTAATACTGTAGCGTGAGACAAAAAGTAAACTAAACGCACCGCACCGTACCCAATCGTTCATCCAAACCCACCCTTAGGCATTGGTTATTTTTTCTGGAAACTGTTGTCAGGCACTTTGAATGGTAACCCAATTTCCCCTGCCTCTAATTTTTGCGTATTCTCTTGGGAGATTGGAATTTACTGTGAATTTTCCATAGAGGACGTGGCTGTTGTCCCAATTTCTTTTAACGAGAGGGTCAAACCCTCATTTATGTGAAAAATAAAAAAAATTAAAAGTAATTCCACTTCATATTTCCGTTTATCATTTTAACAAAAGTAACGTCATATGAATGCTTAAATTACAATTTTTTTCGAATGCCTAAAATGAAAACTTTTAAAAGTTGGATGATTATTTATATAATTTAACCCTTAAATTATCATTTCAACTAAAACCATATTTAATTTTCATGAATTGTTTTCTTCAAAATAGTCACTTTTGTTTCTCTCATGTTACATTTTAGTCACTTATGTTTGAAATATTACGTTTTATTCACTTACGTTAACACATTGTAACATTTTAGTCATTGAGCGTTAATTATCATTAATGATGTAATGGTAAGTTGATGTGGCACATTAAATCATCATTTCAAATGAAAATTTTATGTTAAATTATACAATCGGTCCTTATATTTTTTCGTTTTAAGTAATTTAATTTTTTACGTTAAAAGAAATGGAAAAAGGGAGGAAAATAGAAGAAGAAGCAGAAAAAGAATGGAAAATAAAGGAAAAAATTGCTCAAAATAAAAAATATGGGAACCAATCGTTTGAAATGATAATTTAACGTGCCACGTTAACTTACCATTACACTGTTAATGACAATTAATGGCTTAATGACTAAAATGTTAAAACGTGTTAAAGTAAATGACTAAAACGTAATATTTCAAATATAAGAGACTAAAATGTAACCCAAAAAAAACAATAAGTGACTATTTTAATAACTTAATTTTACATAAAACCAACATCGAATAATTTAAGTAATAAAAGTTTAATATATTTTAAATAAAATATCGAGTTAGTGTTTAGAAATAAAATATATATTAAAAGGATTTTCTCTTAAAACGAAATTCAACCTAACTCGATTATAAAATTAATGGAAACAATGGTGAAAATCGGAAAAACAAAGTTGTAAAGAGAAAAGAAGAGGTGCTGTGTATAAAAAAAATTAAAGAAGGTGACCCAATTTGTCTAGAACCGACGAATTTTGGGCATCAATGTTACTTCACGACGAAGTTAAAGCCGAAAAGAAGATAAAGACGTTCAAAATTAAAATGTTGTTTTATACATTTTGGGATTAAATTAAAGAATTAATCTAATAATGATTTTATTATAGAGTGTGTTAAGGAAGCTATTTAAACACAGTCAATTACATGGTAATAAAGTTTAAACCAAATTTCTATTGAGATTTACTTGTATTACACGTTTTCAAAATATAATTATATTCTCTCGATCGAGTCTTAACTCGATTGATATGAGTAATAGTATTAGTGTAAGAGGATATGAGTTCGTGTGCGTTGAAACATATTATCTTTTTATTTATGGATTGGAAAGGGATTTTGGGTACTTGATTTATTTTTACAAAGGCCATCAAACTTTTTCAAAAAAGGCAATTAAGTCCTTGTTTTTTTTTCACTCAATTGGGTATTTAAACATTCAAAATGCATTAAAAAAAAGGCCCTCAAACTTTTTCAAAAAAAAACAAAAACAATAAAGCCCCTATTTATTTTTGTACTTAATTAGGTACTTGAATTGTCAAAATGCATCAAAAAAACCTTTTGATAGCTAACTTTAATAGTTGACTTTTAAAGTTAATTATCCCTAGTTTTTTCAATTAAAGCCACCATATGTTACAATCACGGTGTGAAATGTGGCAAAAAAAGATAAAAATAAAAATAAAAATAATATAAAAATATTAAAATTTAATAAAATAATATAAAATACAAAATCATAAAATATATAGAAATATAGAAAATAATTATAAAATTTTCTAAAGTTGTAAGAAAATTATAAAAATGTAAAGAAATATAAAATTCGTAAAAAAATTTTTTATAAAAATTATCATACCAAAAGAAGCATTTTATAATTTTTCTATAATTTTTTTATTTTTATTTTTTATCATTTTTTACCACATGTCACGCTGTGTTGCGATACGTGATAGCTTTAACTGAAAAAAATAGGAGTCGTTAACTTTAACTGAAAAAATTTAAGGATTTTTTTAATGTATTTTGACAGTTCAAATACTCAATTGACTGCAGAAAAAAAAAGACTTAATTACTTTTTTTTTCTGAAAATATTTGAACAACTTTTGCATTCATACCTTTAAATTTTAATTTATAATTTAAACATATTTAATGCTGATTAACCTTTAAAAACCACATACACACAATTTTCACTTGTGGGTGATCCATCACATGTCCTACGCCATTTGTAAAGAGCTTGTATTTAAAGTATCAATTTCAATAATTTTCTTCTCTATTTATTAATCAGTGGCGGAGTCAGAAAGTTTTTTTGGAAGTCAGAATTAAATTATATATTTTTACAATAGTTAAAATGTAATTTTATTATTTTAATAATTTATATTTTTATAATTTTAAAGAATTCAATCAAATTTTTATTATTTTTGGAGATATTAAAGTATAATTTTATTATTATTAATTTAAAATTTAATAAATTATAATAATTTAAATAAAAAATGTTCCATTTTAAAATCAAAACCTGAAAATTTAATAAATTTACGAAATTATTATAGCTAGAAGCTACCCTGGTGGTGTAAACTGACATAGTTGGTTCCAAGCTGGAATTTTCCAAGTTGTGGAGCCTCCATCCTCCCCACCCCACATGTTCCATCAACTTTTTTTAGATTATAATTATACGAATAAGATACGAGTGATCCATAATTTATGCTTATAAATCAGTAGCCCTTCATGCAACACTTCTACTCTTTTTCGTTCTTGATTCCCCTAATCATTTATTCTATTCTTCTTCTTCTCTTTGATCTAAAACCGAGTTATGGGTCTCAAAAATCCATAACCCATCATCAAAATCTTACGTCTTCATGTTAAACCTTTAGTTGTTGGGTGTTTGAGATTTTGATGTCTCAAATTCTGAGTGAAACCTTTCTTTCAGGGTTTATGATTCTTGTTCAATCCCTCTCAGTGGTTTTCCTCTACTGGTTATATTATCATTACTAACACTACTATCTCTAATTTCAGTCCTTACGTTAACACTTCGCTTGATATCAGTCTCGAGTTCCAGCTATGGGTTCTTTGAGTGGGACATCTTCGGGGGCATCAACGGTGACACAAGTGTCAGAGGAGTTGCAGGCATTATTGATGGAAGAAAGGAAGAGGAAAAGGAAGGCATCGAACAGAGAATCAGCGAGGAGGTCGAGGATGAGGAAGAAGAAGCATTTGGATGATCTGACGGCTGAGTTAACTCAGTTGAGGGAAGATAATCATCAGATTATACTGAGTTTAAACATAACGTCGCAGAGTTACTTGCATGTTGAGGCTGAAAACTCAGTGCTTAGAGCTCAAACCAATGAACTTAGCTGCAGATTACAGTCTTTGGAAGATATCATCACTTTTCTTCAATGGAAGCAATGGTGAACATAACATGTTTCATCATTAAGAATCGTTTAAGAAATTTCATCAAAATTAATAATAATAATTCGTCTAAGAACGGTCAAATTCTATAAAGTTCATTGTTTTCTTCTTTTTTTTTTTTCCGTTTTATTATTATTTTATTAATCTCATTAAATAATTTGATACTTTATTTATTGTTATAATAAACGTCAATAACGGCGGTAGAATGATCGCACAGTAAAAAAAGAAAAAGAACATACATATTTTAAGTGTAAATCCTTTCGGGAAAAGTAGAGCAGGAGAAATTCACTAATATCGAAAATTAATGAATGATATAAAAAGAGTTTCAACTATATTTATTTAAGGGTTGAAAAACTTTGTTCTAATCAAAGTCAAATACAAGAATAATAGTTCTATTCGACCCTCGACCTTTCGCCCTTACAAATCTCCTTATTTTGCCATTGTATTTATTTCTTCAACAAGTGACGGATTTAGGTCACACAATCTCTAACATATAAAAATTACGGGAATTCAACACAAATTTCATATTCTTCACTATCCCAATCTTTCTATTTCAACAAAAATCACATCTAATTTTTTTTATAAATTTATTAAATAACTTTTTTCACTTACATAATGGTGTGCCATCATCTAAGTATAATTTAACATTTTTGTACAACTAGATAAAATTTTTGCACATTTAAAAAGGACAAAAAGGAAGGAAAATGAATAATTTGTTCAACTATATGAAAAATGTCAAGGTGTACACGTCACGTCATCATGTGTTAAAAGAATAAAACACGTGAATCCCATGTATTGGTTTGATGGTCAAAGTATTCACCGTCCCATATGTGGTTTAGGTTCGAGAGTACGCTACTGTTAGGGCTTTACCATCTTTTTGTAATTTACTAAAAAAAAAATAAAACATGTTAAATCGCTCTATCATCTTTAGAAAGACTAATTCAATTCTTTGAAAAGTGAAATTTTTTTATCACATCTCCATATCCTTCAAAGTTTTTGATTGTTTCAAGGATGAAAATTAAACTAATGAACTATATCAAGATTCTATAATTTTTTATACAATTTCTAAATTACTCATAATCTCTTAATTTTTTTTATAAAATTTGTTGAAATCTTAATTAATTTAAGTAAAAATAATAGAAAATAGAAAACTCAAAAGAAATGTTTTTTAATCTAAATATATAAAAAATAGAAAATTATAAAAAGATAAAAAAAATACCGAAGGCGTCTTTGGGGTGATCTCGTAGTTACTATGGGGTAGAGACGATGGGGTTGGTCTATGGATTTTCCTTCCTTTTGCCGCATTTCGCTCAAAGGGTTGAAGACAAATAATGCATCAAGCTGTTTGCAAATGCCAACTTGATCCTCTTCTCTAGGGATCCCAGATGGGGAACTTAGAGGAGCCGCCAACTTCAACTACTATCCATGTATGATTCATACTAAATTCGACCAACCGCCCATCCTACTTCTTCTATATTCTTGACAGCCCATTAAATTCTTAAAAGAATTAAAAATTAATGTATAAATTTAAACATAAAAAAAATTAGATAAAATTTTAAAAGGTTAAAAAAATTCAAAAATTATATAAAAGTTCCCATGATACATTTTTTTATTTTAAATTTCATTTTTATTTTAAATTTTTAAAAAATGGTTCAAATTGATGGATGTTGACTAACATTAAGTAATGATAAATTCTGATGGTCATGTTAGAGGTGTTCACGATGATAAGTTATGATAGTCATGTTAAAGGTGTTCATGGGTCAAGTCAAACTAGACCTAAACATGATATTGACACATTTTATATTTGCTCAAACTTGGTCCGACCTGAAATATGAGTTTAAAATTTTTTTTAAGCTTGTCCATATTTGTAAATGGATAACCTAAGCTTATATTATGTTTTCAAAATTTAAAAAAATATATTTATACTTGTTTTAATTTAACATTTAATAATTTTATATATAGTCATCTTAAATTTTTAATTCTTACATTATAGTAGTATTATATATTACTATATAATTAATTTTATGTGTTATAAATTACATAATATATAAAATAACATAATATAAAACATTAAAAACTTAAAAGAATTGCTTGAGCTCATGTTCAACACCGAGCCCAGTCCATATTTTAAACAATTTTTATTGGCTCTAATTAATTTTTTTTTCAAGTCTAACAATTACAGTACACTTAAAGTACAATTACAAATATAAGTTTGAGTAATCATAAGGATCATACTATTACAAACGAATTATCCGAGTAACTGTCAAGTAGGATCAAATCATTATGGCACAAATAAATTAAGAACTAATACAATCCAGACTAATGTCAACAAATTGGACTAACTGATTAGAATCCACACACATGATGGGACTCAGAGACCTACATATATAATTGCGTATGATAAATTTTAGGCCTCGGCCTTAAAGATTATTTTAGTGTATAGTTTGCCTTAACTTTGGATTTCATTATGAAAAAGGAAGTTAGAGTACCAAATTGAATTTTATAATTAAAGTCAAATACCAAATGGTATATTAACCATACTTCAAACTTGAGTTATTCTTTCTTGGCTAAAGGGCCTTAAAAGCCCCTGAACTTTTTCTGAAAAATCAATTAAATCTCCCACTTTTTTTTTTTACACTCAATTGGGCCTTTGAATGTTAAAATTACAATTAATTAAGCCCTTTGACCATTAAAGTTTACTGTCAACGTTACACAACAAACGACAACCCTTTTTAAAGTTGTTTTTGCCATGTGGCAAGTTAAGATTTTACCACGTGATAAAAATTTGTATTATTTATAAAATCATTAAAAATCAATAAAAATATAATAAAACAAAAAAATATAGAAAATAATAAAAATATTAAAGTGTAAAAATTTATAAAAAAAATAATATTATAAAAACTATTATAAATGAAAAATGTTATATAAATGAGAAAGAATTGTATCAAACTGTAATTCCACGTCATCTTATTCCTTTTCAATAGGAGAATGACAAATCAGATATTTCTTCCTGATTTTCAATTTTTTTCTTCTGAAAAAAAATTTGATTTGTCATTCTCCTATTAGAAAAAGATAGAGATGACATAAAATCACAATTTCATACAATCCCTTCTCTATATAAATTACATCAACAATTGCTGTAGCCATTGCAAAATATAAAAGGTTAATTTATATACTTTCATTGTAAGATTGGAATTGCTCAAAGCCTGTGGAAAGATAAGCAAAGAAAGAAGTAACATAAAGAAGGAAAGATATCCCCATCAGATTGGAGCACTAAAAAGAGAGATAAAAGAAGAGACAAATTGTGAACAAAAAAGCTGATTAAATATCTGAAAATATAGGCAAAAGTTAACAACGTAATTGAAGGGTATGCTTTAATAAATAAAAAGGTAATGACAAAGAAAAGTTAAAGAAAAATATTTTAAAAAATAAATATATGAGATTAGTGTAAAAATAATGATAATGAAGAAATTAGATATTAGAACGATCAGTAGCATATTGCACCGTATAGAAATTTTAACCAATTTATACAATAATGTCGAGGATGTTCTAATGGTTTAATAATAAAAGTGATATAATTAGTGGATAATTCTCTACCGTTGAGTCACGATCGATTTTATGTATGTGTATTTAAATGTGATCAGAGAATTTATGATCTTAATATAAAGTTCAGACATAAATTTTAACGTGATTTGACGATAACTATATGATAAACGTGTAGAAAACACAACATAACCTAATCATCTTAATCATATCGTATCAAAAAAGACATTTCTCTTAAACAATATAATTTCTAGCTTTGGATCACATATGTGATCAAACGTGTACTTTGTTGTGGTTCACATGAGTCAAGGAATAGGTGTCTTGCAATCTTTACTGCTTACTTTTTGTTTAGTCTTAATGCTTAATTTTGCTTTAAACTATGCATGGCTTTTTGTTTTGATATTTAAAGCTTCTTCTTTTTTTTTTCCATATTAGTACTTAAACAATTATTTGATTATTTGGTTTAGTTTTTTTATAACGGTGTTAAAAAATTTGGTTTTCATATGACATCAATTATAATATATTACATGGCACATCAAACTAATAAGAATGTGTCACGTGACAATTAAGTTTATTTAAAATAAAAAATATTGACCCATCATTGATTGAATATTGACTAGCATTGACTGATCGTTGAATGTCCATATGGCGTTATTAGAATGCGCCACATCACCCTTCTTTTTAATTTTTTAATATTATATACATTATATTTGTAAAAATATAAAAAAATTATATATAATATATAAATAATTCAAAAAAATTAAAAATATTTTTATAAGAACTTAAAAAATTAGTTCTAAAATATACAAATATAAGTTTGGCCAAATAATCAAAATAATATACAAAAATTAAAATTTTATAAAAATAAAAAAGGTATTTAAATTTTAAAAATTACAAAAACCTTAATTTTCTTAAAATGTATATATTTTCTAGGAAATTTTTCATAAATTTTATGTTTTCAAAAACTCTAAATTTTAAAATTCAGAACAATATATCTAAATTTCTAAAATTCAAAACTTTATATATTTTTTAACTTTGTCTATTTTGGAAATTTAGATATATTTTTCGAATTTTAGAAATTTAGATATATTGTTTTGAATATTTAGAGTTTAGAGTTTTGAAAAAAATTATGAGAAATTTTCCAGAATATATATTTTGAAAAATTAAGTTTTTTAAATTTTTAAAAGTTAAATATATATTTTTATTTTATATAATATTTTATTTTTGAAATTTAAATTTATATATTTTGGAATTTTATAAAATACTTTTTAAACTTTTTAATTATTTATAAATTATATATGATTCTTTTACATTTTAAAATATTTTGTTATATATAATATTAAAAAAAAAGATGATGTGGTGCATTCTAATAACGCTATGTGGAAGGTCAACAGTTGGTCAACTTCAACCACCAGTTGCCAATGTCAATCAATGTTTTATTTTAAATAAACGTGGGTCATTCAGATTGGCACCACATGGCCAATGTCGGGGCCTAGTAGAGGCCCAGAGGGGGGCCATGGCCCTTCAAGGGTTTAAAGTTTTTGCAATTTAGCCATTTATAGATATACTATGGTCCTCTCAAAAATACAATTTAGCCCTTCAAGGTTTAAGAATTTTTTCAATTTCTCAAAAATATTATTTCTTTTAAATCGATTGTTTATATATTTAAATCAATTGTCATGTTGGAATACTATAAATTTATAAAGGTTTAATGTAGCGCCTCTAATTTTAGCTTGCCCCTAAGATTAACATCCTGGCTCCATCAGTGCACATGACAACCACCGTTAAGAGAAAAAACTGAACCAAATAACAGAATGAAAATTTAAGTAGATATTTGAGAAAAAATAAGTTTTTAAGTACCGAACCTTTTGTTGCATGTAATGAGAAATGAGATTTAGGTATTAACTGAAAATCTCAATAGAAGCTTCCTTTCAAAGATTTGGCACTTTGTCATTACAACACGACAACACGAAGCAAATGTGTTTGTTTTCCTTACAACATGGGGTGGACGTTGCAACAGTCTTAACTCCACATTCTATATCTCTATTGCCCCTCACGTTTTCACACGTGTAACCATGGAACCCCCACGTAAATCTTCCCTTTTATCCTCTTACATTTCTCAACATTTCTAATATAATCACTCCCTTCTAATATCCCTGACTGATTTCCTGGTTTTTATCCATCTTCCACTTCCTTGCCTTGCTTAACCTTTTCTGTTCATCTCACATTCCATGTAAGTTCATTTCACGAATTTGATTATTGACTCTTAAATTCTTGTTTATGTAATACATTTGAATGATGATTCATCTTTTGGGATTGTTATTATATAAATCTTCTTGTTGTTTGTATTTTGGATGCCTAATTGTAATGTTAAAAGCAGTTCCAAGGAGAATATTGTGACAATGACGAGTGATACCTCATATTACGATATATTGGGTGTCAAGGTTAGTGCATCCGCAGCTGAAATCAAGAAGGCTTATTACCTCAAAGTAAGCTTCTCATTTCATGATCTCCATCATGTTTTCATTTCTGGGTTTCCTTTTTTCCCCCTAAATATACAAATATATATATGTATAACTTCATCATAAAAATGTATCTGTTTTGGGATTTTTGGATGAAAAAATAATTGCCATCCAAATGTTTGTTGAAAGTTGAAACTGGGGAATGAAAATGTTCTGAATTATTATTCATGTGAATGATTACGGACACTTAACATACCGGTATTGCTTTCTTGGAGCGTTTATACTCGGTTTTAGCCTCTTGGTTTTTGTTCGGTATGCCTTTTTTAGTTGGAAAAGGGTAATTCACGCGGTAGAATAGCGATGTTGAGAGCTATAGGCAGTGCCAACTCTACCATAAAGAAGTCTGTAAAGTGTCGTCTGCGCTTGAACAGGCCTCACTGAAGAGTTTGCACATGATGGGATTTGAAACAATTGATATAATTCATTTATGTGGTGTTATTTCAGGCAAGGCAAGTTCATCCCGATAAAAACCCCGGAGATCCAAAAGCCGATGAAAAATTTGCTGTAAGTTATTGGATTTCAACATGTTCATCTTCAAGTTCCTATGATGTAATGGTGATTAATTTACAGTGTTTGATTTTATATATATATGAAGGCACTCTCTGAGGCTTATCAGGTATTAAGTGATCCTGACAAACGTGAAGATTATGACAAAAATGGAAAGGATGGAATCATACCGTAAGTTTATATCCTTTCATTGTGATTTTTCAAATTTATGCTCTTTCAAATTTGAATGTAAACGTGAAAAAGACATAAATGGGATCGATCCTTATCAGTTCTTCATATTATTTGGGTGCTAGAGGCTCCATGTTGGATCCTTCAGCTGTATTTGGGATGGCTTTCGGAAGTGACTACTTCGATGAATACGTAGGCACACTAGCAATGGCTACTTTGTCATCTCTTGAAGTTGAATTTGAAGAAAGTTTAGTAGATAAGGAAGCTCGTACACAAAAAATTAGGGAAAAGATGGAGGTAAAACCCTCTTGACAAGTTCCATTTTCTCATCTGAATGTGTTTCTTCACACTTTTATATTGCTTTACCTCTTTTTCTTTTTTCCTTTTTCCCTTGCAGGTATTGCAGAAAGAAAGGGAAGACAAGCTCATCGTAACACTGAAAAACCGGCTTCAGCCGTTCCTCGATGGTCAGACGGATGAGTTCATTTATTGGGCAAATGGCGAAGCACAACGACTTTCAAAAGCTGGTAAGCTTCTTACTTAGTACAAAACTCAGTTTGCTTCTTACATATTAACTTTTGCCATGAACTTATATCTTTCCACCGCTTTCAGCTTTTGGTGAGGCAATGCTACATACTATTGGGTACATTTACATAAGGAAAGGTGCCAGCGAACTCGGCAAAGACAAGCGGTATATGAAGGTACCCTTTATAGCTGAATGGGTGCGTGATAAAGGGCACCGTGTGAAATCACAAGTAATGGCAGCTTCAGGTACAATGTTCTGCATTATTGAACTTCGAAATTTTCAAATGAAAACGGGGCAAGTATGTGTATATGTCTCGTTTTGTAGGTGCTGTTAATTTAATTCAGATACAAGAAGAGCTAAAGAAAGTGAACCAAGGAGAAAAAAAAGATGAAAACTTAATGAAAGCCTTGGAAGATAAAAGGGAAGCCATGCTTCAATCCCTTTGGAAGGTCAATGTGGTTGATATTGAAACAACTTTGTCCCGTGTCTGCTTAGCCGTAAGTAATAAACCATTTTCTTCCTTAATACAAAAATGCGATGCAATTTTTGGTGTCTTTTGCTATTGATCTTTTTGTTATCCAGGTACTTCAAGACCCTGATGCATCCAAGGATGTTCTGATTTTACGAGCCAAAGCATTGAAAAAACTTGGATCCATTTTTCAAGTATGCTCTTCCGAGGAGTCTTGTAATTCAGCTTGATTTTTGAGTTTTTGTTTTGAATCGCACA
Organism: Gossypium raimondii; assembly: GCF_025698545.1. Taxonomy (NCBI): domain Eukaryota; kingdom Viridiplantae; phylum Streptophyta; class Magnoliopsida; order Malvales; family Malvaceae; genus Gossypium; species Gossypium raimondii. The sequence goes on along the minus strand of NC_068577.1, from coordinate 2,775,628 downwards.
TATATATATAGGTGACTAAGACATAGGGTTGCGATGGAATTAATAAGTAAATTCTTTTTCATTTATGTTATTGGTTCGTACTCAAACTCAGAATTTTATCTTCTATTTTCCGATTTCTCAGGGAGTGAAAGTTCGTTATAGTAGAGAAGACAGCCTTCGCCATGAGATTGATTGTTGATGTCTTTTTCATAGAGATGGAGGTTCACATGGTGCCTGACGGCCTCTGAAGGAAGAGACAGGTTGAAATGTTGGTTGGAGAATAAGTTGAGCAGAGTAACAGTAGGTACATCACCGAACTAGTGTTGATCATAAGGCTTAGCTATCATTGTCATGAGGGACTCTCGACGTGTGCACAGTGATTTGATTGGTGAGGGTTTGTAGTTGTATTGTGTATCCCCGAGTGAATCTCGACGTCATTGTTGAAGGTTGGCCCATGATGAGTACGAGGCTAGGCCATGGCCATGCCTCCAATGTTGGTTGTCATTTGGTTGGCAATTAGGCCCCGAGTCGCTTCGCCAACTTACCTTTGCCAGGTTAGTGAGGTGTCTTTGGGGTATGATTTAGTGGTTTCAGCTCGTTTCAATTTTGGGTCTAACAATTGCCTTCTTAGTGACCTATTGAAGAGTCACCTACTATTACTATGTTCAACTTCACCTGCGACCAACATTTCAACCTAATCTCTTCCTTTAAAGGCTATTAGAGCTAGTTTAGGAATGCTTTTCAAATACTTTTGAGACAAAAAAAAAATACTCTTGGGACAAAATTATTTCTAAACAAGCTGCTTTTTTAGAGAAAAAGTGCTTCTCTCAAGCCAAAAATTAGCCCAAAAATACTTTTTTTCAGATGAAAATTTTAACTTCTCCCCAAAAGTGTTTTTTTTCTCAAAAATAATTTTAAGAAGCATTTCTAAACTAAGCATTAGACACCATACAAACCTCCATCTCCATCAACGACATCAATAGTGAAAAAGTTGGTTTCTCGGCATAGTCATCTCGATACTTGATGGATATCCATTTCTTTGTCGATACATGTGTTTGGCTAGAACATTGAAGTTGTTGGTTTGTTTGTTCTTGTACAATGTGTTGAATTTTTTAAAGTATGATGGTCTTAATTCAACAACATATTGAATTTCAAGCAAGGATTATAGTAAGAATTCTAGTGCACTGCAGGGTTAGTTTCATTGTTATATAGTAGACTTGATCATGGGTTGGGCTAACATCCAAGTGAGAGAGTTTGAATAAAAATATAAGCTCAAAAAATAAGTTTGAACAAAAAATAAGGTCCATTTTCTAAATAGGTCAGGCTTGGGCTCGGCCCAACCTGAATTAGCTTAAACTTCCTTTTTTGTTACTATTTTATTTGTTGCCATTTCACTGTTGTTTTGTTGTTGTTTTGTGATTATATTGTTAATATTTTGTTGTTATTGTTTGATTATTATATAATTATTATTTTATTGTTAATTTTGCTACTATTTTAGAGGTATTTGCTTGCAAAGTTGCAACTATCTTAGTATTATTTTAAGTATAAAGAAGATAGTTTTAAAAAATTAATACGTACAGGCCAAACCGGGCTCAGATTTAACATTTTTAATCTGGGTCGAATTTGAATAAAATTTTAAACCTATTTTTTAAGTTGAATCAAACCTAAACTTAGAAACAAACCTAAAATTTTATATCAATTCAACCCGACTTAATTGAAAGTTATCTCAACTTTTGCTAGCACGAATAACCCTTTTCAGACCTTTGTGAAAATCCAAGAATGCCAATTGCCAAATTAAATGAGACAATATCATAAATCAAATCTCTAGACATTTGCTTGAGAATCATGGAAAGATGAAAAGAAATCAAGTGCTTCAAGTAACAAAGCTTTTCATATGAAATAACATCATAAACACATATATCTGATACATACACTCAGACTCCATTAAAGCAACAGGCATGCTATGAATTTATGTATGTGGATGATGATGTATGCATACACATAATAAACCCTAAACACAGCCCCCCATTGCTATACTGCTAAATCAAGCCTATCTAAAGGATATATGTACACACACAAGTAAGCCAGCCTTCTTTTTTTTTTTTTTTTTTTGAAAAATGTCAGCCAATTTTATTAAGTTGACTTTTTCATTAGGAAGTTGACTTATTAAGTTAATTGAGGGGATAATATATCTTAAACCCCAATTTTATTTTGAAAAAAAAAGACAAAAGAATAATCTTTAAAAAAAAAAGAAAACAAAGCACAGTGCTATTTTATCTTTATTCTCCACCACTGTCTTTTCAGTTGTATTTGGTGCGTTTGTCCTTGTCTTTTATGAAGATAATTAAAAGCACTAAGTGATGTTCAATAAAATGTTTATTTTATGGCAACATAATTAATCCTTTTGGCACGTCCCACGACCAAGAAATCAATTCCTCTACGATCTACACTTTTTTTTTATCTGAACATTGAGTTTTAATTCGATTGACATGAATATTACTGTAAATGCAGGAGAACGTGAGTTCGAGTGTACTGAAGCGCATTATCCTCCTATTTGTAAGTTGGAAAGGGGCTATAAATAGTTCTAAGCATTATGTCAAACAAAACAAATATTATCAAAACCTATAATGAGATTGTTCAAAAAACTTATTATACCCCACTTGTATCATATTTAGCAAATTTCAAAAATGAATTTAAGTGTAATTGTTTATAATTATATACATATAAGTATATTTGAATATATTTATTTTTATTTAAATATTTATTTTTAAGATATAATTACAATATGCCAAACAAATATGTCTAAAGAATTATAACAATAGTGTGATTACTTTCTTGGAAATTATAATTTCTTTTCATCATTTTATGGTATCCGAACACATCTAGAGCCAATTTACAAGCATTTTTTTTTATAATTCTTTTCATGATATTATATTGGGTTGGTTCGATTGGTTGAGTAATCATTAATACTTTAGCAAGCGTCAAAGTTCAAGTTTCACTAATAGATGAGTAATTTATAAATACAACTTTTTGTTCTCTATAAAACCAGTGGCATGCTCTGATCTTGGATTAGATAGCCTCGCTTATATACAAAGTTTATTTGATAAAAAAATTATCGCAACAAATTAAAAATCCAAACCCTAGTGTCGTTAGATTTTATTTATATTCATAATCAAATACAATCTCTTTTGAATTGATCCAACTTTTTAAGAGTTATTCACATAAAAATCAAACATTTCAAAATAGTCATATAATGACTTAACATTTAAACCTTTTAAAATAATCAAATAAATGTCAAACTTTTTCAAAAGTGCTCAAATAAAATATTTTAAATGTCGTATATCGGTTTCAAATTATGTTTTATTTTTTTCTTTTCAAACAATATTTAATACAATTGTTATGTGTTTTATTCTAAACACGTTAGCATTTACTTAATTTTTATTACAAATTGAAGTGCATGAAAAACTTTTATTTGAATACTTTTGTAAAAATTAGACCTTTCTATGACCATTTTGAAAAGTTTAGTCCTAATATGAACAACTCCTATAATTAAGATTAGACCTAATTTAAGCATTTACCTTGAAATAAATATTCAACACCCTATGCGGAATGTGGTTTGCTTTTGGAAACTACGAATCATATCTTGCGCAGGTGTCCCTTTGCAAGGGAGGTTTGGACATCCTTGCGGGTGATAACATGCAATCGGGTTTCTTTGTTGTCCCTTTCTGGTAGTGGTTTGAACATAATTGTTGGTCTAGGGAGTTGTTGAGTTTTCCTCCTTCTATGGGGTACGATGCTTACAGTTATCTTGTGGGGTTAATGGAAACATAGGAACAAATGAAATTTTCAAGGAATATTGGATTCACCACAACAAATGCTAGCATATGCACGAAATTTTGCTTGGGATATTGAACAAGCGTGACTATCCCTGGTTTCATGTATCCATTGCGGCCCTCGTTGGGTTGCTTGGAAGCCTCCTTCGTTGGGTTGCTTTTTTTTGAATATCGATAGGGTGGTAAGGGATAGCACGGGGTTAGCTTCTACACGCGTGTTGTTATGGAATTCTGTAGATGAGTGGGTTCAAAGGTTCATGGTGACAATTGGTGTTACCGATAATTTGCAATTAGAGTTATGGGGTGTCTGGGAAGGTTTGCAATTAGAGTTTGTGTTAGGGATCGTCCCGATTAAGCAACAAACAAGTAAAAATAGCGGAAGAAATTGAGAAGATGAATACACAAATTTAAAGTGGAAAAACCCCTCCAAAGAGGATAAAAAACCACGGGCAAAGATAATTTTACTATAATGGCAAAAGAATGAAGAGTACAAAAGATGGAGATAAAACTAAACCCCGAAAACCCGAAAAACAAAGAACCCTCAAAACGTAAACACAAAATTCTCTGAATGTGTTATGAGTTCTAATCTAATGGGTGTGTTATCTAAGGTTGTAAAAGAACCTATTTATAGGCTAAATTCATATGTCAAATAATAATAAAATAATCTAAACTAATCAGTGTTTGACTGAAATAAATAAGCAGAGTTTAACTAAAAGATTATTTTTCAAATTTGACTGAAAATAGGAGTCATACTTAACAAATCTCCACCTTGACTCATATTTCCATAACGCCATCTTTGCCAAAGCCCGCCACGAGCCTATCTTGAACTATGCAGGGAATTAATTGAGTCGAATCTGTGCTTAGAAACTGGAAGACTTCTAGCCTTCGACTTGTACACTGCCAAATCAAAACTAACCTGGGTTTGATTTTCACGAACACAGTGCCCTAACTTTTCAAAACCTGCATCCAAAAGAAAACCTCTCTTCAATGAAACGGTCATACATTTTTCCCTCTTATGACCAAGTTGCCTCCGCTCCAAACGAGTTGACTTCGATCAGAGCAGACGAGGACGTCCGATTTCACCGATCCACCGTAGAACCTTCCAGAATATAAAGACTGCCAGTTCTTTTACCTTTTAACAAAACGAGAGCTCCATGAGATACTTTAATGCTGCTTGACTTGATGTTGATTCTGCATCCTTTCAAGTCTAAAATACTCAAGAAGATGTGATTCTTTCGTAAATCAGCTACATACCTGACATCTGAGAGTGTCCTAATCGTCCCATCATGTATCCTAATTTTAACAGTACTAATACCAATTACCTTACTAGATGAATCGTTTCCCATGCGCACAACTCCACCTTCAACCGAACTGTATGTAGAGAACCATTCTCTATTGGGACACATGTGGAAAGAACATCCCGAATCTAGAATTCACTCGGACGTGAGCTTGGAGTTATCGCTCGTTGACACTAACAAGAAATCATCACCGCTTTCATCGGCCAAATTAGCATCAGCTACATCTTCCTCGTTACTCTCAGCAGCTCTTTTAGTTCGCAGTTTATAACAATCTGCTTTGACGTGACCTAACTTTTTACAATAGCGACACCTTTTGTCTCGTTTCTTTGATGCTACCAAAACGGAAGCTTGCCTATTTGCCTTGCTATCCAAATGAAGCTCATTGTCAAGTTTGTCTCTACTCAACAAATGACCCTTCACATTTTCAAACGAGATTTTGTCTCTGCCATAAATCAGGGTCTCCCTGAAAGACTTGTATGAAGGGGGTAAAGAGCACAATAATAGCATAGCTTGATCTTCATCATCAATATGAACCTCAACGTTCTTTAAATCATTTAAAAGAGTAAAGAATTGACTGATGTGATCTCTAAAAAGCTCACCTTCGTTCATGCGAAACGTAAATAGACGTTGTTTCAACATTAAATAGTTAGCCAAAGACTTAGTCGCATAAAGAGTTTCTAACCTTTTCCACAAGGCGGATGATGTCTTCTCCATCAATACCTCCTGCAATACCGTATTCTTGAGGCACAACTGGATTGCAGACAAGGCCTTTTCATCAAACTCTTCCCATTCTGTTTTATTTAGATTCTCAGGCTTTTTCCCGGTAACAACTTTTTTCAAACCGGATTGAACTAAAATTGCCATCATCCGAACTTGCCACAGATTGAAATTTGTCTCACCATCGAACTTCTCAATTTCAAATCTTGTTGTTGCCATATCTGAATGGGTTGATCTATAAAAATTGAACTAGCTCTGATACCACTTGTTAGGGATCGTCCCAATTAAGCAACAAACAAGTAAAAATAGCGGAAGAAATTGAGAAGATGAATACACAAATTTAACGTGGAAAAACACCTCCAAAGAGGATAAAAAACCACAGGCAAAGATAATTTTACTATAATGGCAAAAGAATTAAGAGTACAAAAGATGGAGATAAAACTAAACCCCGAAAACCCGAAAAACAAAGAACCCTCAAAACGTAAACACAAAATTCTCTGAATGTGTTATGAGTTCTAATCTAATGGGTGTGTTATCTAAGGTTGTAAAAGAGCCTATTTATAGGCTAAATTCATATGTCAAATAATAATAAAATAATCTAAACTAATCAGTGTTTGACTGAAATAAATAAGCAGAGTTTAACTAAAAGATTATTTTTCAAATTTGACTGAAAATAGGAGTCATACTTAAGAGTTTGGTAGTTAAGAGTTTGGGAATCACTCGACTGATTGTGAAACAGGACGTAGTTTGGGTGGTGAATATGTTGTCTCGACCTTTTGAGGCTGGCCACCCTTTGGGGACACTAATAGATGATTATTTAGTCCTGATACAGGAGGGTCGGGTACCGAATGTCCATCACATTCTTCGAGAAAAAAATCGGTGTGCTCATCACCTTGCTAATTTAGCTCAAACAGAAGCTATTGCTGGTGCTAGTTTGTATTTGTCCAATCCACCTTTAAGTTTGTTGTCGCTCTTGCACGAGGATTCCAAATATAATTTTTTTTTCTTTTCCCTATTGTACCAAAACAAATTTTGACTCGTTTCAAATATCACAACATATTTCTTCAATATTTTCTAAGTTTATCTTTTTACTACGAATAAAACATATACAATTTTGTGAAGTGAAATAATTTTCTTAAAAAGAATGTATTCTTTAACATAAAGTACAATCAATTATTTTGGTCCTAACTCTATGGCCTGTGGGTCACTCTTGGCTAGAAATTCATGTGTTGTTTGCAATATATATAGCTATCATTTGGTTCATATTCTCCCTTGAATGAGAAAATAAAAAGCTTCTGAAATATTAGCAAAAAAGAAAAAAAATAGTGTAAACATGCATGTGAAGAAGATTGTTCTACTTTTTGTCATGGTTTCAGCTTTTCTTTTATCAACTTCAATGGCAGGTGGGTTCTTTCTTCAATGTCTCTTTTCTTTTGTGCTGCAGCTTTAATCTGGTGCAAAAGTCATGCACGCTTTGTCCACGAAATCTTTGTATCGGATTACTTAATGATCAATCGATTTCATCACCTTAAAACTACAAAAAACAAGAGTTGTTTAGGGTTTAGAATACATAAACAGTTTGACGACCCAATTTTACAGGTCGACGACCCAAGTTCCTGAACTTGTTGGCTGAGGAAACGGATGCAAGCTTTGAGGTTTGTGCATTTCATAGACTGTGTGCGTATAATTATATATATGGTTTAACCAGTAGTATCTTAGTTTGGGTTTAACCTTCCATGGCGGTTCCCGCCAACTCTAGGGAAGAGGAAGTTGGCTTTGGAATGAAAAAATTGCTTGTGCTTGAAGAACTGTTGACCAAAAATTCATTTTTAGGTGGTGTCAATCATAACCTTCAATCATGGTTGACAAAGCTTGAAATGTGATGATATTTTTTATTATTATTTTTAAATATGGTTGACAAATTTGATGATAATTTTTATATATATATAAACCCCAAAGTCTTTTACCTATTAAAATTATTAACTAAACCCACTTTTTCTTTTTCTTTTTTCATTAAAATTTCCCTTAATTGACATATTTACTTTGTGTTTTGTGGATTAATCATTTTTTAAAATATAAATTAAAAAACAGGATAGTGGTGAAGCAAGTGCAGTCCATGAAAGGCTGCTTAGAGCAAACATGAGAGACTACGGGAAATATGATCCATCACCAGCACTTGCCAAGCCTCCTTTTAAGCTTATACCTAATTGATCATCATCAACACAACTTGGCTGCTGGCATCCTATCATATATTACTCAAATAAATGAACCACTACAACTATGGTTTATTTTATTTATATTTTAATTTATTACAAATATGCTACCATATTATATGCCATCTTAATAGTTATAGCTATAAACCCTATGTACTAGCCTAATAGTCAGGGTATTCACTACTTTAGTTGTAATCTGGGTTCAAGTTGTGTTAATCGAGTTGTTATTATGACATTGCCCTCCTTTTGTTGTAATTCGTTAAAAAAAATAGTTATAACTATTAGCTGTAGACATTCTATTAGATACAATATGTTAATGTTCATAATGTAATGTATATGTGAAATTAATAAATAAAATAATTACATATTTATCAATTTTTAGTTTTACATCAGTATAAGTGGATCATTCTTATATATATAAGTGTGAAAATTATTTTATACGAGGGAAGACCGGCCCTTGGGCCAAAAATAAAAATTACAATTCAATCCTCGTAAATAAAAAATTATAAGTTAATATATGGTAAAATTACATTTTGACCCATAATAATGGGAAATTTTGTTTAATTCCTTAAAAATAATGAAATCATAAATGAATATATGATAAAATTATATTTTGACCTCTAAAAAATTATAATTCAATTCTGACCCGTCCTAAATTAGTTTTTGGATTTGCCCTTGTTTAAAAGTTCTACAAACAAGATTTAAGGGTAAATATCAAATTTATACATAAACTTTGCTTTGGTGTAATTATATGCATGAAACTTGAATTAATAAATAAATACATTTATTTTCATATTGGATTAATATAATTGTTTGTGTATGCAATATATCAACATAAGACGGTGTTAATTCGATAATATTGTCGTTGATTTGTGAAAATTGACTCAGATCAAAATTTTATATATAAAATTGAACAAAATTAAAATCTACGTATAATATTGTATATTGGATCAAAACTCATATATGATTTTGATATTTATCCCCAAATTTAAACGGGTGACATGCACTCTTTTAAGGTGTAATCAAATACCAACAAGAGGTCGGGTGCAATGGTAAGATACATTGCACTCTCAAGGGGAGAGCTCAGGTTCAAACCTTGGAGACAACATTGTTGGAAGGGATAATCCCGAACCTCGAACATGAATCATAAAATGGACATGAATTATATATATATATATATAAAACATATAACAATATTAAAAGTCTACTTAAAGAATTAAAAATTTTCAACAGTTCTAGGTAAAATAAAGTAAAAACCAAACTCTGAACGGGCGGTGAGCTCATAAAAGTTCAAACATGAGCTTGGGCTTACAATAATGGATTCAGCCCAACCTTTAACTCTTAATGCCTTCCCATGGGCCATCTCGACTCCAAAGACTCAAATTTTTTTTCTACATGATTATAATTATATTTAACACGAAATAATTGTAATTATAATTAATTATTACAATCAAAAATCAAAATTAATAATAAAAAATATATTAGTCTTTTAATTCCTTTAAATAAAAAAAATCAAATCACGTATTTAGTCTTTGAATTCCTTTAAATTTTAGAGTAAACTACAAAAATAGTCACTTTTGTTTGCATCAAATTATATTTTAGTCAATTATATTTGAAATGTTACGTTTTAGTCACTTACATTATGATTTTATTATGAAGTGGTCACTTTACCGTTAAACTCTGTTACCTTCCTAACAGCAGTCCTACGTGGCAGTCCAAATGGGTTTTAAATGCCAATTTGGATGTCTAGTTGTTGGGATGAAAATAGGTTTTTAATTAAGTAAATTTAATTTGGATTGCCACATAGGACATCCAAGTTGGCATTTAAAACCCATTTGGACTGCCATGTAGGATCATCGTTAGGGAGGTAATGGAGCTTAATGGTAGAGTGACCACTTCGTAACAAAACGATAACATAAGTGACTAAAACGTAACGTTTCAAACATAAGTGATTATTTTTGTAGTTTACCCTTCAACATTATTTACATTATATTATAGTATACCCACAATGTGAGTAAATATATATAATTTAAATGAAATTTTAGTTGAACGATAAAGTTGAGGCTTTAAAGATCATGACTAAGTTTAAATCCCAAGTATTTTATAATTTTATAGAAAATCTAAAAAATACCATTAAATCAATATCTATTACTTCGTAAAAAGAAGAAAAGAAGAAGAGTTTTTAGTCATTTTCATTGAATTAATGTTAGGTTAACTCATGGTACCAATTCAAATTAAAATTTTAAGTATAAACTCAATCGTTAAATGATTGGTTAATATCAATCTAATTGGTAAATGTTAATGAGTATTGTTAACTATATCGACCGACAATCAATTAGAACTCAATTTATTTAAAATGATAATGTAGGAATAAATATTAATTTAAGTACTGAAAATAAATATCCGAACAAATTATTGGTTTAGTGATAACTTGTACGTGGATCCAAGTGTTAGTATATTATTTAGGATCGATTTTTATATCAACAGTTCGAATTAAAATTAATCATTTCAAACATTGAATTAAATAAAATCGAGAGCCTCAATCTTATCATTGAGCCAATATCTCATTAGCCTTTCCCCTCATTTAAATATAATGCAAGTTTGCATAAACTTTTTAAAATAACGAGGTGTTAATAAGGCTTTGATTAAAATGATAAGGAGATCTTAAGAGCTTGAGATATTGAATACTAAGGTTTGAGTTTCAGTTAGACCTGATCATGGGTTGGGTCACCTATTCAGGTCTAAATAAGAGGATTTGGACAAAAATATATACCTGAAAAATGGGTTTGGACAAGGAAATAAGGCCTGTTTAGAAAATGGGTCGAGCATCAGGCAAAAATTTTTGGCCTGGGCCGAATTTAACAAAAAAAAGTTATATTATTATTTTTTGTTATGCTGCTATTTTGCTACTATTTCGCTATTATATTGCTACTATTTTGTTGTTGTTGTTTGTATAGTTATTGTTTTATTATTAATTTTGCTACCATTTTTATTTTTGAAGTATAAATAAAATTTTAAAAATATGTATATTCAATTTGTTGAGAATCACTTATTATAATATAAAAATAATAATACGAATCTGATTTTTTGCACTGTCTCGCCCCAGCCTAGAGGTGATCATGGGTTGGGCTACCCGGCCCGGCTCGACGGCCCACCCGAAAAATGGGAGGGTTCGGGTAAAAATATAGGCCCGAAATATGGTTTGGGTAAAAAATTAGGCCCGTTTAGAAAACGGGCCGAGCCTCCGGTAAAACTTTTTTTGCTCGGGCCCGACCCGGCCCGGCCCGAATTATATATTAAATATATATTTTATTTTTAATCAAATATACTTTTGTTTTATTATTAATTTGGCTATTATTTTAGTTCTAATTTGTTTCAATTTTAATATAACCACTTTTTATTATATTTTTAATTTGTGTATTGTTTTAAGAATTGTTTTAGTCTCATTTTTATTTGTTTTTTGTTTTAAATTTTTTTATTTAATGAAATAAGCTAAAAAAATTTTAATATGGGTCAGGCTGGGCTGGGCTCGAGCTTAGCAATTTTCTTTCGGGCCTGGCTTGGACAAAATTTTAGGCCCGGGCCCAGCCCGACCCGAAATATGGGCATAAAAATTTATCCAAATCCGGCCCGGCCCATGATCACCTCTAGCCCGACCCAACCTATTATCAACTTTAGTTTCAACAATGTAATCTATGTGTAGTTGAATTAATTTTAGTGAAATTAATTATTCAATTTAATACTCACAATAATTTATATTAATTAATTATTTAAAAAGAATATATATATAAATTTATGAGGCCAACCATCCCAAAAATACAAATGTATAGTAGGACAAATTAAAAGTAGCGTACATTTTGGGCTAAAAAAGGGAAGTTGCTCCCACTACTTAAAATTGGCATAGAAATTTGTTCATGAAATCCCCTCAACCCCCAATCATTATCGAGTTATGTCCATCTTAGATTATCAACACCTTTCTTTCCCTTTTTTTTTTTTTAAATTTTTAAAAAGGTTTTTATTTTACCTAATCTCATTTGATATTGATGTTTTAATTGTCATCTCTCGATCAAGTTTAAACCCCACACGCCAAAACTTTTGTTTATTTTTTATATCTATTTATAAAGTTATTACATTTTTTTATAAAATGAACCAAATACTAATAGTGACATATAACATTTATTATATGGTAGAATTTTAAAATATATTAAATATTTAAAATAGAATATATATAAATTTAAATGAATTTGAGATTTAATTTTCTCTTTTATTTTCAATTTAAAAATAAAAATTTCCATCACACGTGTATGTATGTTATATCTTGTATTTTTCGGTTTTTCTTTTTCCAGTTAAACTCTGTTTTTAATTTCTCACTTAAGCTCTGATTAGTGTGGTTTATTTTAATATTATTTTCCCTATAAATTTAGCCTATAAATAGGTCATCTTTCCACCCTAGAAAAATAACCCGTTACACATTTAGCTATTAGCTTTTGCAGGCTTTCAAAGAATTTTATGTTTACATTTTCAGGGTTCTTAATTATTTCGAGTTTCGGGATTTAGTTTTATCTTCATCTTTTGTACTCTTTGTTTTTGCCGTTTTAGTGAAATTATCTTTACCCGTAGTTTTTTGTCCACTTTGGAGGGGTTTTTTCACATAAAATATTTGTGTTCGTTGCTTAAACCGGGTTAATCCCCAACACATGTATGTATGTGAAAACTACGTATTTAGAACATAGAGTTGTGTTTTTAAAAACAATATATAATAAATAAACGTATGGTTTGAAACTAATTAATAACAGCACATGAAATGTGAACAATTTTAAAATGAAACAGATAGATTAAATTATGCGTAAAACGAATTTAAACACTAAATTTATCAAATTAAGATTGTTTATTATGATATTGTCATCAAATACGAGTTATTGTTAAATTGTGACATCAACTCATCGATAATATTGTCAATATATATAATTGATGGAGATAATAAAGTTATAATATACAAAATACTTTTAAGATAAAATTTTAGTTGAGTGGTAAGATGAAAGGTCTTTTTGACTCAAAAGTCATGTTTTCAACTTTAGACCCTAAACCGTAACCGTATGTAATTATTTATTTGTGTAAATAAAAGATTAAAATACCTTAAAATAATATAATTTATTTTAAATAAAAACATATTTTATAATTTTTCAATTAATACTGTTGACTTATAACATCAGATTTAAATAATAGTAGAGATTAATTCAATAAATAAATTTAAAAACAAATCGTCAACAAAAGTCAATAATTAAACTAAAATCTAAAAATAAAAAACAATTTGTAAATTTTATAAATAATATTTTTTAAAATTAACTAAAACGTATAACAATCGTTTAACTACTTATAGAATTCAATAAAGCTTACTATTATTAACATAATAAAGACAATTTAATAATGAAGAATCTTTTTAATTGAAAAAAAAAAGAATAATTAAATAAAAATAATTCATGATGATACTTTGGTTTCGTGTGACGTGAAAAAGCATGAGGATGCGTACTGCGCACTCCGCGTACCTAGTAAGGAACCACCGTGTCCGTTTGTTAGCTCTCTATATTAGTTTCTATTATTTTTCAAATAAATTTTCAAAAAAGAAACAGAAAAACATTTTTTTTTCTTAAATGAATTAACCGCACAAATTAACTAGGTACAAGCTAATGTAAGCACGGAATCCGAATCACTTGCTCCCAAAGCATAACGGCTGATAGGGTTAATTCCACCAAACAGCCTGAATTATCACCTAAATTCTAAATTAGTCCTTAAGCCTCAAAGCATTTTAATCAACCCCTCAAACTTTCAGTATTGATTAATCAAGTTTTCTCGTAGGACTAGTTATTAATTTAAGCACTGAACGTGAATCAAATTATAAACATATGTGTACTTATCATATGAATAATTTGAATCAAACTTATTTAAAAAAGATAAACATGTTTATAATTTGATCTACACGTTTTAGGTGTTCTTAACGTCGAATTTGAGTTGGCACGTAAAAGTCAAAGCTAATGGCAAGACCGATAAAAGAGTTTAATTGATATTTTGAGGATTCAATTAAAACATTTTAAAGTTTGGAGCACAATAGTTAATTCTATTTCTATTAAAATTTCGGTGTATTTTGATCATTCCGATGTGTACCAATTTATAATATTAGTGTAAAATTTTAATATTTATCTTAATTGTTTTTACGTATGTATGTTGATATAGTTTTGATTATTTTAATTTAAAATTAATTATGGTCTCGTCCAATTAAAAAAAGACACATCATTTTTAATTTGAAAGGTTAATCTAAAGATACATATAATGTGAAAAAAGAGATGATATGTCATCTTTTAATTGGACGAGACTATAAATGATATGATGAAAAAAATCCATAAAATAACTAAATCTCAGAATATTTGATGCGGTAATAAATAAGTAAAGACTTAATAATTAATAAAGGAGTTCAACGTCGGTAGCTAAACAGATTCTAACGACGTTAAATAAAGCCGTCTAAAACGACTTCACTCTTTTCTCCGCTTCCTGCCCTGAAAATACTTAAAGAAACGAAAGTTAAAACGAAGAACAAAGCAGCCTTATTTTAAAACACTCTGCTCTCTATTTACAAATACGCCGCCGTCTATCGGAGCTCAGAGAGGTACGGTTCGATTGCCGTCGGTTTTGATTTATCTTGTTCCGATATGTAAGAATTGTTTGGTAGTCAAGTATTATTTATTTGATTTTTTTTCTCCTTAAACATAGATGTTTTAGATTTAGATTTTGATGTTTTTGCCGTGGTTATCTTGACCTGGACCGGGGATTACTGTTACTTAGGCATTTATTTCGGATCTCTTCTTCACCTTTATAGTGATTTCGATATTGTTCGTTTTACTATATTTAGGGTTTTTTTTAAAAGATTTCCCAATCAATGATATTGATTATTAGTATGTATTTTTTTTGTAATTGAATTCACTCTTATTTAGTCCCTAGAAATAATCTAATTGATCTATGCTTGTTTTTTCCTCACCTTTTTTTCAAAAAATAAAATAAAATTGGTGAATTGTTTTTCTGTTATCTTAGGCTCTCTCTTGAGTTTTGAGTGAGTTGGTGAGCGTACTAACAGTGTTCTTCTGAGCTCTTTCACTTTGTCTCTCTGCTAGCTGTTAACTGATTGAAGTTCATTTTACTATCAATATTGGTAATTACTTTATTTCTTAAAAGGGGGGGGTTTAATCTCGACTTCCTTTTTGGTGGGTTTTTTTAAGGATTAAATTTAGGTTTTAAAATCAAGTGCAATGAATTTAACTAGTACTTTATTTTGTAATTTATCGATACGCTTATTGAATTCTTTTTTTGGTGTTAGTAATTGAAGGTCTGTGAAGCCGGTTGTTTTCCTTATGCAGTAACACCTATGCTAATTTTGATCGAGTTCATTTTCTGGGCAATGTGAATGGTGGTTGTTTGAATACTTTTAGAGAATTAGTTTGTCTTGGGGTGGATCATGGGGGCTGCATGTTGTGTTGCTGCTAGAGACAAAACTATCGTAAATGGATCAGGTAGTGAGGTTTTACATAGGAATATAAGGTATTCTCCAACTTGGAGTTTTCGTTGGGATAACCGAGGGCGTGTAGCTGGTGAAGACACTTCTATAAGTTGGTTTTCGGATGCAGTTAGTCGGAATGATGGATCAGAGATCAAATATGAATCTGCATGTGCATCAGAGGATGGAAATTCATCCGAGAGTTTTCAGTCTCGTACGTGGCAAAAGTCCCCAACTTCTGAAGGAACTGCTGGACATGCAAGAACTCCTGCTTCAGGTAACCTACTGGGATTCTGGTATTATTGTGAACCATATGGTATCTGGAAATGTAGAAGTTAGTTTTGAATGGTAAACTAGTTTACTGTTATGATGTTACCATATGAGAGCATAACTGAATTAGATAGACAAGAACTAGCTGTGAATGAAAAAGTATAAGGAATATAAACAAAGAAAGGTGCTTCTGAGTTCTGAGTAAATCTTAAAAAATGAGGAGCTTAAGCTCTCACCTTTAGTCGAAGTGAGATATAATGTATAAATTCAGTTAAAAGAAAATTTTCTGAGCATGCCTTCTCGAGATGTCTACCTTTCTTACTGTAATGTACTTGGTTACATCAGTTGATAAAATCCTTAAAATCTAGTTTAGTAAGGGAATTGCATGCATGACTGGATTAACCTTGGCCTATTGGTTGGACAATGGCCTATTTTGAAAGGCCATTGCTTCTGGCCTTTGTGTTTTCGCCTTCAAGCAATCTTTTGCCTCTTGGATGGTCCCACTACCTTGATTATGTTACATAAACTGGGTGAGTAGTGTGTCAATTCTTCATCTTAATTCAGTTTTCCTTTTTTTTTGGGGGGTCATGCGGAGCTTTGTAAAGGATGGGTGCAATACAACTTTCCTACATTACTATGAACGGGATATGTATGGAGTCTAGAGGGTCTCCTTTTATTTTTGTGTGGCAGGTGGAGGGCGTCGGGCCTGAGGTTTTCTCACTTGTCTCTTTGTTTTCATTCATCTCATGGAAAAGAAAAAGTCAATCTGTTCAATGGTGGCCATGTCATTCTATAAATTTGTTGGTTAAGAAAGGTCCTCTTGGAGTTGTTTTATCTAACATTCTTTTACATATATTATGCAGATCAATCTATTTCTAGAAATATCTCTGTTGATGTGAACTTAGAGCAGGTAAAACTCTTTCCCTTAGGAGGCAGTTTCAGGCCTGCTTCCAACTCTGTGATAACTTCTTAATGTTACATCCTTTTGAGAAATCTGGATCATGTTTCAGGTGAAGGAGTCGGTAGAATCCCCTGTGGCTTCTTACCCGTCTCCCTCAAAGTTATCACATTCTTTGCCATCAGCTTCCTCGTTGGCAACATCCCCTTTGTCTTCCCAAAGTCATGTGCACCCTACTGGTTCAACAATAACGAGGTGGCCTCTCAGATCTCCTGGACATCATCTATTGCGACAAGTATCTGATAACCGAATTCTAGGACTAAAGTCACCTAATGGATACTCAGTTGGTGAGGAAAGGCTTGTAATGCCTTCATGGAGCAATGAATCAACTGGGGGCTCTCGGGGTGGTTCTTCTGATGGTTGGTCTATGCAGGCCCTTTCTGAATTTATGCCTCCATCTCGTAGGGAAAGGTGGTCTTTTGATAATGACACATGGGGTTTCCAACGTGAGAAAATAAGCAAACCCAGTGGCCGAATCTCTGCACCGCCGTCTGTTGATCTGCAAACATGTGGTGTTTGCTCCAAGCTGTTATCAGAAAAATCTTTGTGGAGCACTCAGAAGATTATTATTAGCAATGATCTTTCTGTTGTTGCAGTACTAACTTGTGGCCATGTTTACCATGCTGAATGTTTGGAAAATATGACCCCTGAAATTGACAAGTATGACCCTGCTTGTCCAATATGCACTTTGGGGGAGAAGAAGACACATAAATTATCTGAGAAAGCATTTAAAGCAGAAATGGATTTTAAGGCCAAAATCAACAAGAAATCAAGGAGCCGGGTTGTTGATAGTGATATGGACGTGGATCCTATTGTATTTAATCGTCTGAAAAGCAGTGGACATGAAGGGAAGGCCTCCAGTTCAAGCATGAAAAGCTCCTTGGGCAAGCCTTTCCTGAAGAAACACTTCTCCTTTGGATCAAAGGGAAGTAGATCCCCTTCAGAGAATCATTCTAACTGGAAAAAGGGATTTTTCTGGGCCAAATCTAGTAGGATCTAAATTTCTTGTCTGCTGTTAGAAGGTTGGTATCTCTTAGACTGATGTACCATTTTTCCTCAGTTCTTTTCATGAGCTTAACTCTAAAACTGCAAATGCAATCCATCTTTGCTTTTGAGCTTTTGAAGGAACAGAAATCAATCGATTTTGATACCTCAAAATACCCAAGCTAGATATCGAAATCTTCAAATCTCTGGTTTTTTTTTTTTTTTACATTTCCGTAACTGCCCATAAATCCTGCAAACCCCAAACTAACTAAATTGAAGTATTACGCGCTTAAGTGCGTTTAAATCCATATCCTCTAGAACTTAGTTGGCCAAATCTTTGGTTTCTTGGGTAGGCCTTGTGGTTTTTTTTCATGTTTTTTCCATACAGATTCTAATTGTCTTCCCCTGTGCAGTTGTGTTGGATATATAGGGCTTGCACATGGTGGTGCAGGATGCTATTCTTGAAGAATTCTTGACTTCTGAAGTTTTTCAACAGTGTCATATCTCATGGGACTCGCACTGTAAAGAAGAAAAATGGAAATTATAGGTGAAAAAAAAATAGGCTCAACAGGAAGAAACGTTTAAACAATGAAATATATAAATATAATATAGTATATATATATGATAACATCAGTGATGATGTTCTTATTTTGTACAGACTGATCTGGTGTCTTGTTTCTTGCTTGGATTGCATTCATACACGAATTGATTCAATATGAAATCCCTGTGTGGTTAATTGATTCTTGATCTTTTTGGAAGTCAATTTATTTCTTTTTGGAACTCAAGAGGCAAAGACCAGACGAAATGCTCTCATCAATCCACGTAGACAAGTCAAAGTCTACTGGATCCAGTTGTTCTTAAATACGTTCAATACGGGTCGGGTCATTAGTTAGGGTTGAGTTTAGGTGATTTTAATTTCGACTTCTTTTGGGATCGGTGTTTGGAAATTGGAAAGGTGGTTAGAAGTTAGTTACATCAGAAATTGAAAAATTCATGTCTCGCAAAATTTGTTCTTTTATCTAAATTTATTAAGTTTAATTATGAAATGCTATTATATTTTGTTGTTAAAACTTAATTTATCAGTAAGGAAATTAACAGTTTAGTAGCTTAGCTTTAGCTTGTTGGGCAATTTATATCCATAAATTTAAATCAAATAATCTGTTTATGAAATTAACAGAAATTAAAGAAATAGGAAAAATAAAATTAATGTCTATCAATAAAAGAAAAGATTATTAATTAATTTTCCCCGGCGTTTTGTACCCAAAAATAATAATAATAACACGAGTAATTTTTCAGTTTTGTAAATTAAATTCAAAGAATTTACCTTTTCTGTTCTTTAAATAAAAAAATGGAAAATGAAAAATCTCATCACGGTGACGACACCTTGAATAAAAATTACATGGACTATTAAAAGAAAGGGAGGAAATTGTGTTAGGCATTTGACGATGTCTAATGACTGACAAACAAGCTAAAAATGGAGATAAATGCAAACAAATTCTCAACCAAAGCAATGACAAAAGACTCAAACAAAACGAAACACAAACATTGGTTCACAAATTTGAGACTTGCAAAATCCAATTCCTGTTGTCAATTAGATTTCCACCATTGGTATCCAAAAACAACAGCAACAAGAACAAGCCAACCCTGTTTCATAAAATTAACACCATTACCTTATGTTTTCCAAAGAACCCTTTTTGTTGGTTCATTTTTTATGGAAACATCCATCCCTCATTCAGACGGGATGGAGATAGAAAAGAACGCATCATTATTATCATCATCATCACCATCATCGTCAATGGCTATCCTTGTGGTTACCATGTTGTTATGGAGCTTGATTTCGTGCCCCAGCAGTGTTTACGGCATCGCAACCGGCCCTTTCACCCCTACTGACAACATCCTCATCGACTGTGGTGCTAACGCTGCATCCAAAGTCCCTGATGGAAGGACCTACAAAACCGACCAAGAAGCGTCTCAGTTGTTGGACACCAAGGATGATACTCAAGTCTCTGTCTCCAATGTTGATCTTCCTACCCCTTTGTTCTTAAACGCCAAGGTTTTCCCACAAGAAGCCACCTACACGTTCGCGTTGAAACGCCCCGGTTTCCATTGGCTCCGTCTCTATTTCTATGCCATTAAAGATAACAAGTATGATCTTCAACAATCAACCTTCTCTGTGTCTGCCAACCAGTATGCTATCCTTCATAACTTCAAGGTTGCCAATGCTACCATACCTGTTCTCAAGGAGTACCTTATTAACATGAATGACCCTAATTTCCTTCTCAAGTTTTCTCCTATGAAGAATTCCTTCGCTTTCGTTAATGCCATCGAGGTGGTTTCGGTGCCAGATACCTTGATCGTCGACACCGGCAGTTCCCTTACCCCGGTGAACTCCATTTCCGGTTTAACCCAGCATGGTTACCAAGTTGTTTATAGGTTGAACATGGGGGGTCCTTTGATCACCCCAGTGAATGACACCCTAGGAAGGACTTGGATACCTGATACTCATTATCTTAAAGATAAAAACTTCGCTAAACAGGCCTCTACTTTACCATCTGCAGTCAGCTACACCGATCAAATGACCCCGTGGATAGCACCGCCCACTGTGTATTCGTCTCTCATCGAGATGGCGGTGGCTGATGACAAGACGGTGAACCCAAACTTCAATGTGACATGGCAGTTGGAAGTTGATGAAGCATTTGATTACTTGATTAGGTTGCATTTTTGTGACATTGTTAGCAAGACACTCAATGACCTGTTTTTCAATGTATACATCTGTGGTAAAATGGCTATTTCCCAGTTGGATTTGTCGAGCTTGACAGGTCAGTTGGCCGTTCCGTACTACAAAGATATAGTGGTGAATGCTTCCACCCTCAGCAATGGTCTTTCGGTTCAGATCGGTCCATTGAGCCAGGGTGCCGGAATAAAAAATGCGATTCTTAATGGCTTGGAGGTGATGAAAATGAGCAACGCGGCTGATAGTCTGGATGGGGAGTTCAGTGTCGATGGAAGCTCGAGCTCGAGCAACAAGGGTGCGGTGGCCGTCGTTGGTTTCGCCATGATGTTCGGCGCATTTGTTGGTCTTGGTGCAATGGTTATTAGATGGAAGAGGAGGCCCCAAGATTGGCAAAGGAGGAACAGCTTTTCTTCATGGCTGCTCCCACTCCATGCTGGAGACAGTAGCTCCTTGAGCAAATCTGGCGGTTCTCAAAAGCACTCTTCAACACTAGGCTTAGGCCGTTATTTCTCCCTGGCAGAGTTGCAAGAAGCAACCAAGAACTTTGACTCGAACGCCATCATTGGTGTCGGTGGGTTCGGAAATGTGTATTTAGGCACGATCGATGATGGGACGCAAGTTGCTGTCAAGAGAGGGAACCCGCAATCCGAGCAAGGTATCACAGAGTTCCACACAGAAATCCAGATGTTGTCAAAGCTAAGGCATAGGCACCTGGTCTCACTGATTGGTTATTGTGATGAGAACAGTGAAATGATCCTGGTTTATGAGTACATGTCCAATGGACCTTTCAAGGATCACTTGTATGGAAAAGAGTTGCCATCGTTATCATGGAAGCAAAGGCTTGAGATCTGCATCGGAGCGGCTCGGGGGCTTCACTACCTTCATACCGGTACCGCACAAGGAATCATTCACCGTGATGTTAAGACCACCAACATATTGCTTGATGATGCCTTTGTTGCCAAGGTTGCTGACTTTGGGCTATCAAAAGACACACCTATGGGGCAGAATCATGTTAGCACTGCAGTGAAAGGCAGCTTTGGGTACTTAGACCCTGAGTATTTCAGGAGGCAGCAACTAACCGAAAAATCGGATGTTTACTCATTCGGCGTCGTTCTCCTCGAATCCTTATGCGCAAGGCCTGCCATTAACCCACGGTTGCCAAGAGAGCAGGTTAGCTTAGCTGAATGGGCAATGCAATGGAAAAGGAAGGGGTTGCTTGAAAAGATCATTGATCCTCAGCTTGTTGGTGCCATCGATGCTGAATCAATGAACAAATTTGCGGAGGCTGCTGAGAAGTGCTTGGCTGAATATGGTGTTGACAGGCCTTCCATGGGGGATGTTTTATGGAACTTGGAACATGCTTTGCAGTTGCAAGAATCGTCCTCAGTGGGAAAATCAGAGGAAGCCGCCGCCCCTGTGCAGCCTTCTCCACCGGCTCCAACCGTCACTCCTCCATCTGATACTAATCCTCCAGCTCCTCACCCAGAAACCAACACAGGTCAGACCATTGAACACTCAGGAACTGCCATATTTGCACAATTTCAAGGGATGAATGGTCGATAAAATAACGGGTGGCTCGATAATTAGGATTATGAATTCAGCCATTTCACATGATGCAACTGTCACCTAACATGTATGGTCAACCGTCTTTATATCAGCTAATTGTCATAGTAACATTTAGTAATAATAATTAAGTTTCTAGAAAAATTGGTTTTTATATTTTATTTTAACTCTTTCTATGGCATGAAAGTGTGATTTCACGTAATTTTTATCTATTTCCAATAAAAGAATGGCAAATCAAATTTTTCCTCTTAATTTTCAGCTTTTTCCTCCTGAAAAAATTCAAAAAATATTCAAATCAAACAAAAAATACTAAAAATCTCAGGAGAAAAAATCTGATTTGTCATTCTCCCATTAGAAAGGGATAAGGATGGCGTGGAATCACACTTTTATACAATCCTTTCTCCTCTTTATAGCAACTTTTTACTTATAACAACAACATTCATAATTATGAAGTACGTTATTTATTAAATTAATTCTCTATAATAGCATAAGATCTAAATTATTATCTAAAATTATAGTTATTTCATATAAACAAGCCTATTAATTATTAAATGATTAAATTTCACATGAAAAAAATTGTTAATCATATTTTATTAAATGAGATAATCTTCAATAAGTGGAATTAAAGATATCGATTCAATAAGCTATTAAAATCCCTAACAAAATATTTTATTATGAATTTACAACTTCATAAACTTATAAATTAATTAATTTTATTTGATAACTCATATCGATTAATTGAATTGTGAAAAAACGTAAAATAGAAATTGCATAAAACCAACAATACTACGTCTTTTGATTTTGTTGATTTGATTCTCAATTTCTTTTTTTAAAATATAATCTCTCACTTTCTTTATTTGATAGAAATTGTTATATAAATAATTATCTCTCTATAACAACATGTCTGTTATAGGTGTAAAATAATTACTTTTTATAATAGACAAAATCTGAACAAATAAATAAGAAAATTATAAAATGAGTTCACATATTTCTTCTATGTGGTGTGGGTATTCAATTTCTAAACTTAAAACTTATATCAAAATATTTCATATGATTTTTATATGTGCATTATAATACTATTTAATTTATTTTCATATTATATTATCATATGATTGTATTACTTTCAATCTTTATTAATGGCATATCTTGAATTTTAACTCGAATAATCTCTTCATCTAAACCTTTTCATCGGTAAATTACAAAAATAATCACTTTTGTTTATCTTAAATTACATTTTAATCATATATGTTGAAAATATTATGTTTTAGCCATTTACGTTATCGTTTTGTTACAGGCTGGTCACTCTACCGTTAAGTTCCGTTACCTCTCTAATAGCGGTCCTACATGGCAGCCCAAATGGGTTTTAAATGCTTACTTGGATGTCCTACATGGTAGTCCAAATTAAATTTATTTAATTAAAAACCTAATCCCAATAATTGGACAGCTAAGTTAACATTTAAAACCTATTTGGATTGCCACATAGGACTATCATTAGGGAGGTAACGGAGTTTAACAGTAAAGTGACCACTTTATAACAAAACGATAACGTAAGTGACTAAAACCTAACATTTCAAACATAAGTGACTAAAATGTAATCTGAGACAAACAAAAGTGACTATTTCTAAAATTTACCCAAAAAATTTGATTAAAAGAAAAGTTTTAAGAATGGGTCAAGATCAATTTGGTTGATTAAATCATTATCAATTCTACAAGTTTCCCAAATTTTTTTTTATAATCTATACTTTTTATTGAAGCTAACCAAACATCAATTTAGTAATGTTCTTAAAATCGAATTGATAATTAATTTGTCTCGTTTAAATTATTAAAAATCTTATAAAAATAAAATAAATTATCAAAAAAATTATAAAATTTGGTTAAACTGTTAGTTCAACTGGTTTTTTAGTACAATTCAACTAGTTCATATTAATTTGCGGGTCAACCAATTATTTACCCTCTCTTTAGGCAATTCTTGATCCGATCGACTGATTCAGTCCAATTCAAAAAAACATTACAATTTATTTAAAAAAAGTTAGAAAATAATTTTTTTTAAAAATAACAAATTAAGGGTAAAAAAAAACCATTTGTAAAAATGAAAAGAAATCAATTAAACCATTAAAAAAAAGTGCACCCTATTGAGTTTTTAATGACAAAAAAACATAACCAATTAGGCCCTTCCCTTAATAGAAACCATTAGTTGACCGATTTGACCATTAAGGGCACTAATGTGGTTAATGGTAGTCATCAAGAGATGATACATGGCATGGCACATGGAAGGATGCTGACGTGGCATGTTACGTCAGCAAAAAATAATAAATAAAAATTATATCTGAAATGAACCTTGAGATATGGTTTGAGTTTAAAACTAAAATAAGTTTAGAAATTATAAAAAAATATTAATAATTATTTAAAAAATTCAAGTTTATAAATATAATTTTTATTAACCATTTTTATATATATTTGAATTTAAAAAACTTCAAATTAATAATTTTTATATTCAAATTGGTAAATGAAAGGAATGTGCACATTCAACCATGTAAATGGTTGTGACTATTCTAGTTTTTTTAAGACTTGTTGTATTCTAAAAGCACAAATAAAAGTTTCAAATCTATTTTTATTTCCCATAAATTCCTTTTTTTACACCACAAGTTTTCTTCATTGCACCAAAATTTATAACAGATGCATCATGCCATCTATGTGGTGCTTTAACTGAGAGTGCATTGCACTTGATTCGTGATTGCCCCTTCGCTTTTCAGGTTTGACAACAAATTGTCCCTTCTTCAACTCACTTAACTTATTAGACTAGTTGGTTGTTGTTAACATAAAGGTTACTGATGAAATAACCAATGTTGATGTTCCTTGGAATACACTTTTTGCAATAGTTTGTTGGAAATTCTAGAAGCAAAGGAACTTTTGCGATCTTCCAAGACATTTTGCTCATTTAAGGAACTCGTTGTTACTTTGAAAATTTGAAGACACTACTTATATAGAGAAAAATGTCATGCCTTCACCTATCACAAAAGTTTAAAGTACCTCTTGACAAAAAATACAAAATTAAATTTGAGATAGCGTAAGTGACTTGAACTGCTTAAAGATTATGATCTAATTATAAATTATCATTCTGGGAAAGCTAATGTTGCGGATGACGTCCTGAGTCGGAAATGTTTATTTGCTTTGAAAGTAATAAATGCACATTTGATAATTGAGCGTGATGGCTCCATCTTAGCTGAGTTGAGAGTTAAACTTGTATTTCTGTAGAAGATTCGAGATTTGCAAAAACGTGATAGCAAGCTTGAAGCTAAACGAAAATTGGCTGAAGGTGATCAAATTAATGATTTCAATATAAGTGGTGACGGAAGTTTATACTTTCAAAATAGATTGTGTGTTCCGGATGATTCGACGTTAAAGAGAGAAATTCTCCACGAGGCTCACAGTATTTCGTACGCGAGGTGGAAACAAAATGTATAATAATTTGAAATCATTATATTGATGGTTAGGCATGACAAAGGAGATAATCAAATACTTAGCCAAGTGTTTGGTGTGTCAATAAGTTAAGGCGTAACATCAAGTCCCTTCATAGTTATTACAACTTATAATGATTCCTAAATGAAAGTGGGAGTGAGTCACTATAAATTTTGAAACAAGATTATCGTTATCACCAAAAAAAGAAAGATTTCATTTGGGTGGTAGTTGACAAGTTAACAAAGTCCACTCATTTCTTTCCGGTGAGAGTTGACTATTCACTAAAGAGACTGGCTGAATTGAATATTTTGGAGATCGTGAGACTACATGGTGTACCATTATCTATCATTTCAGATCAAGATTCAAAATTTACCTCCAAATTTTGGAGCAAATTGCATGAAGCTTTGAGCACCAAGTAGAATTTCAATACGACATTTTATCCTCAATTTGATGGTCAATTTGAACAAGTAATCCAAGTATTTGAAGACATATTGTGTTATTGAATTTGAAGAAAACTGAGAAAGATTCTTATTGTTAGCTGAATTTGCCTACAACAAACGTTTTGTTATTATCAACCTTTGAAAAAGATTTAATCTTCAAAAATCGACATTTATTCTTGAAATGTCCCATATTACCACAATGGTAAAATGAACTCTTGTTTCTTTTTGAACTTAGTAATTTGTACTTGCTCCGTAAGATGCACTTTGACATTTTTAGAATCTAGGTTTTAATTTTACTTTCAATATTCTTCTTCAATACGAAAAGGATTTGTCAAAGCCTCAAGAGATATTTTCTTTTTCTTATGTTTTAGACTTCTTTGAAGTCTTTCCAAGATGGAAAAATGTTGTCTATAATAGAGAATACAACAATCATTTCATCCTCTCTCTCTTTTTATATCATATTGCTTAAACTAATTCAACATTTTTTAATATGTGGCCTATGCATATGTAATCAACATTGTCCCATTTTTTTCTTTCTCGAGTTGCAACAACAAATTCGTTTTCATTCTCTTCCGACCTTGAAGTACCAAAACATAAGGGATCTTCAAAATTGATTGTAAGAAGTGCATCTTTTTCTGTCATCGTCAAAAATTGCCACCATCAAACTGATCAAGCTTGATACAGTTGAAAGGCAACTCCCTTTGTAGTCCACTTTCATGTGTTGTAGTAACAATCATGAAAATGACTAGAACCTTAAAATTGTTAATGCGGAACTTTGGCGAGAAAAATCTTGAACACACGAACAAAATACAAACAGAAAAACGAAGTAATAAGACAATGCTCAAAGGCGTGTATCAAGCCACTTTTTTTAAGGTTCTATTCGCCCCCACTTATACTTGGTGTGCAAATGAGTTTCAAGCAAATGAACCTCGATGATACAATAAAGCCCCAATGACTATTTGCGATCTGCATTAACGGAAATAGTCCACTAAGCATTGAGCAAAATATAACAAGAAAGTAAATTTCTATAAAGAATTTTTGTAAAAATTTTTTACAGAACAATCTAATAATAGTAGAAGATGAAGGGAGGATAAAAATAACTTTTTGAAATCCCAATAGATAGGAACCCTCAGATCTCTTCATAGAGACATAACTTTCAAAAAGTGTCTTTTCTGAATAACCACATCATTAAAAGAGGCGTAATTATTCAACTAATATCTCATAACTATTCAAGTAATATCGCTTGTATAGTTATAATTCTTTATCAAAAATCTAGTAATATTACTCTTGATCAAAAACTAAAAGATATTACATCCTTTCATTTATAATTATTTGAACACTGTAAATATTTGAAAATGTTCCAACAATAGTTTAGGTTAAACTACGCAATTTCATTTATAATTATTTGAACACTATAAATATTTGAAAATATTCCAACAATAATTTGGGTTAAACTACAACAACCGAGTGAATATGTCTTAAAAATACTAGATCATTTAATTAAGTTTACCTTATATTTTCAAGTATATTGCTCCATTATGCTCATTTTAATAGTACAAGTCGACCTAAGTTTAGTTGTTAATTTTGAAGAGCAAAGTTATTTGAATTAGGATAAATTTTAAAATTATACATAAATTTTGATTTAATGTGCAATTGAAAGCATGAACTTTAATTTGGTGTAAATTATCGTGTGAAATTTTATTTATGGTTCAAATGTATACTTGAAACTTTATTTTTGATTTAATCATACACATTTAAAGAAATAAAGACATCAATTTATTTTTATGTTGAATCGATATAATTATTTATGTATGTAATATATAAACATAAAATAATATTATATCAATAATTATGTTAATAATTTACAAAACTTAGATTAAATCAAAATTTTATGTATAAAATTATACAAAATCAAATTTCTCACATAATTTTAAGATTTAACCTTTTGAATTTTGGGTATCTTGGAAAGCTAGTGTTGATTTGGGCCCAAATAAGGCTCTAATTTCTACATTTATTATTATATATATTCGACCTAATTAATTAATTAAATTTTCATACATTATTAATTATTTTATGCGCATTTATCTTTGGTTTTGGTTTTGTGTATGCATTTGTATGTCGTGGACAAAAATGTGTTCATATGTATATATATATATATGGAAATATACATGCATCCATTCATATATATACAAATGCATACACAATGGCTAATGAAAGGGACGAGCAGGGTCTTAATTCTCAAAATAAAAAATTTATTTTGCCCCTTCAATTATGATCTCTATAAAATTATAATTTATAATTTACTGCATTCATCACTGTGCATACATGGTATTAGTTGTATAGACTATCCACACACGTCGGTAGATGAAGGAAAACATTTATGTGAAATTCTTTTGTTATTACTGTATCTTAAAATTTTGTGAAGTATTTTTTTGTTATTAGTAGTCAACTTTGATACACAAGAAATCAATCTTTAAATGTTCATTTGTTTTGAAAGATAGATGTAATTCACACCATGAAACTTCTATTTTCATTTGGTGTAGCTATCTCGATCATATGAATCTTGTGCTAAACGACAGGAGATCAATCGACACAATTAACCTAGAAAAAATTGTGATTTGACTTTCGCAACATGTTCTAAGCTTTATTATTCCATTTATTCCTTAAATTCACGAAATGATCATGAATTATTTTGTTTCATTTTGAAAATTTTCATTAAAGAAGACACGCATCGATAAATGAATGGGAGCATTTACGTCATATTATTCTATTTTATTATTTTTAAAAATTATGTGAAGTATTCAAAAACTTATCAAGTTAATCGTTTATTGTCACTTTGACTTGTGTTAGGTTAAACCAAAATATTCTTAATTAGACCCGTGATCTCAATAAATTGTAATCCTAAAACATGACATCTAGAGCATTGTTCGTTAGATGTAACGTTATTACGTGTGGTCGGCCATAACCTAACAGCTCTCACACATTAGTAAAATTAGCTATAATGACACTCATAACACATGAAAAAGAAGAGAAATTTTCAGTCTTGTTAGCAGGCAGTAGCAGATATTGTAACCTCAGTGAATAGAACAATGGCAGTAAAGTACAAGACATTCATAGAATAAGTATGAAAATGAAAGACATACCCTTTTGTCCGATGCTGCATTCACCGGTTTCGTCATGGGCCATGAAACCATCAGTAAAACACCATACCAGACTGAAATCAGCAGAGCAGATGATCAAACCTCATACCAGACTAAAGTAGCATAAAAGATCATAAAACACCATACCAGAATCCACCGATTCACCACTATCCACCGCCACAACTTACCATGCAACATCTCCTATAGTCTAATGTAATTGGCTGTTGCCTTGGTAATTGAGAGAAAAATAACCTACAGCAAACGCGATGGAGAGAAAAGAGCACAGCCACGTAAAAAAGTCGGTAAACCAGAAATTCAATGAATCACAGTTCATCCGCCGCCACAATCAGTATGCGCCTCCTCCGAATATAACCGATAGGGATCAAAGGCCTGATTGCAGTGGCAATTGGGCAGACGGATCCTACAGAAATCGTAGGAGAGAACAGAAACACTCACAAAAATTCCAAGAATGAAAATCCTAGGAATCATGGAGCGAGAGAGAGAATTTCATACACAATCAGTTTAAAAGATGTCTGAAATAACACAAATAACACAAATCCTACAATGGAAATTGACAAACAGAACGGAATCAAAAACATTAACAGAAATCCTACCCAGAAAGAAAAAGGAAAGCTTTTTGAATCATTGTGCAGTGTCAAAGGAAAAAAATTTGGCGTTGTGAAGAGTTGGAGAGACGTTAGATTTTGGGAGGATTAGAGGCGGGATATGTTCGGCGGGAAATTGAAACGGTGCGTGTAGTTTTAAACGGGATGTCAAATCAATTGAAACGGTGAGTTTTGAATTAGTAATTCATCAACAGTTTGCAACGCCGTAACTTTGCGCTCGTTCTCCGATTGAGACGCGCTGACAAACTGCTGAAGGTGGTATACCGCAGCTTTCGGACAAATTCGATGAAAAGGCTAATTAAAAAAAAAATGAGAAGAATGTGTAAGTTTTTG
The DNA here is from genome assembly GCF_025698545.1 of Gossypium raimondii. NCBI lineage: Eukaryota > Viridiplantae > Streptophyta > Magnoliopsida > Malvales > Malvaceae > Gossypium > Gossypium raimondii. The sequence continues at coordinate 2,745,538 of NC_068577.1, read as the reverse complement.
TGATATTTAGGTAAATTGATTTATTTTATAAATAAAAGGGTTATTAAATTAAAAAAATTAAATATAATAAAATATAATTTTTTTAGTCAAGAAAAATTCTTGAGGGATATATTTAGGTAATTTAAATAAGAATTTTATATAATTTTTAAGTTTATTGATTTTAAAAAATAATAATAAATTTTGAAAATAGTTTAATTTTGTTATTTTTATATTTTTAAAGACTATTTAATTTTAATTTTAAAATGGGATAGACCTAACATGCATTTAATTGGTGCCGTAAGAAGAATTGCACCACCACTTTTTTAACTCAATCTAAAAGGGTAATTGCTTCATTAAGTCATTAAACGTTTTATATAATTATATTTGAGTTTGGTGCCGCCAATGACAACGGCAGCTTCCAAAAAATTTAGAGGTGATGATGTCAATGGCAATGACATAATAGATGCTTATTATTCAAAATGGGTCATTCACATAGATAATTTTTAAAGTGGGTCATTTCATAAATAATAATAAAATTAAGTCATTTTATAATAATAAAATAAAAAGCCCATGAATGCTAGATTTAAAGGCTTCTTTATTTGAATTGTGTTGGAGTATTTTGGAGGTGTCATAGGAGCTACATATCAATAATAAATAATAAAAAGTAAAAAGTAAAACTAGTAGAAATAATTGTGCTGAGTCACAATAGGAAATTAAATATAATTATAGAATTTAATTTTACCTAATTCAATTGGCTCTCAAATTTCCATTGACTTTGGGCATTCATAATAGTCAACAAGCACTCTAATGATGATGATATAATAAGATATATATATAATTTCCAAAATAATTAAAATAATAAATACTTAAATTTGTATTTTAAAATTCATTACTCTCAAATTATTTTTTAAGAATTAAAATTTTCAAATTAATTAACTAAAAACATTGATTAAATAATTCAAAATTAAATTTGAATTTCAAATAATTTGCTTTAAAAACATCATTTTATATTATTTTGTTAATGATTATTAATTTTTTTCAAAAGATAATTCTTATTTTAAAATTTTCTTCCATATCATTTTTATTTTACCGTAAGCTACTTTTTAAAGAAAATACTATTATTAATAGGAAAATGAATCATAATAAAACAAATATATGATATATAGTGCAAACAAAGAAATGTAAATTAATGCACAAAAGTCAAGATTTTTACATTAATAATATAAAATAAATTAATACCATAATAGGATAACGGGATTAATATTTATGAGAATAAGCAAATGAAATAGTGAAATACCGGTGTTGCCTAACCAATCGGTGGCACCAAACTAAAATGTGATGATATAAAAACTCCAAGGACCTTATATGAAATTTTCCATTTTAATTGGCAGCCCACCTAACAATATGATGCAACCAAACTTTAAATGGATAAATTGCACCCTAAACCCCTTTATTTATTATTAATTTTTTCTCCTTTAACACCAAAAATAGATTGGCCTCCTATCAATTAATCTAAAAAGTTTTTCTACCAAAAAGTATTTTTAAATATTTATATTTTTATTATCAATTTGATTTACGGTATAAAATTATAATTATAAAAGCTTTAGAAAAATCTTATTATATATAAATTATAATTATTAGTTAAATTTATAGTTTTCAAATATAATAAGAAAAAGAAACTACTATAAATATCGTTAACTAATATGTCAAACATAATGTGAACAAAAAAAATATTTTTTGAAAAATAAATAAATTTTATTTCGAATTGGAATGAGCTTACTTGCAAAAATACTTTTTGGTAGAAAAACTTTTTAGACTAATTGATAAGAGACCAATCTATTTTTGGTGTTAAAAGATAATAAAACTTAATAATAAATAAGGGGGTTTAGGATGCAATTTACCCTTTTAAAGTTTGGTGCGGCGATTATGTCAGGTGGCACCCTTGAAGTGTTTTTGCAGCTGCCAATTAAATGGAAATTTTCATATAAGGTTCTTGGAGTTTTTAGATCATCACAGTTTAGTCTAGTGCCACCGATTGGTCAAGTGGCACCGATATTTCATTATTTCATTTGTCTATTCTCGTAAATATTAATTCCCTTATCCTATTATGATATTTATTTATTTATTTAATACTAGTAATGTAAAAAAAACCCAAATGTCATGTCTCTAAAGTAATCTAAAAAAAAGAAGAGGACAAATTGTCAATAATTACAACACTGAAATAATTCAAAAACAAACCAGATATTTATCAACTTGATCAAATCGTTGAAATTTGCATCCTAACCTCGCCATTATCAAATCAACTAGATAATGAACACCGATAAAAAAAAAAAAGACTCACTGCATTAGTGATGCAGAAAAGGTTAAGTCTCGGAAGGCCTACCATTCTTCTCATCATCACGAATCTATCACCATCATGATGATCTATTATAATAAGACCCTTCTAGAATGGTTTCTAATATATCTGACAATACTCTTACATTGGTAAATATCATATATAAGATCCTTCTAGAACGATTTTAATAGATCTAATAACACTCTTATATTAGCAAATATCATATATATATATATACACTAGAACATAACTAAGAAAAATAAAATCACTTATGCTTTCAAAGAAAACGTAATGGTCAAAATAAAATTCACAAAAATGTATACAAAATAAAACCACAAAACTACCGACATAATAAAAATAAGAGAATATGTTAAGAAAATCATGATCAACAACTAGCCCGAAAGGTGACATTATCACTAATAAAGCAAAGTTTTAGTTTGAAAAATTAATCCACTTTTTCTATAAAAAAATATTAAATTATCACCATAATATATATTTTTTACCGTAAGACTAATTTTAACAATTTATTAATCATACTGAGGATTAAATTTTGTTCGTTCCACCAAGCAGCCTTTCTTGTACGCTGTCTACCGTACATTTCCGTTATAGACTCACCACGTGTTTCTTCATGATTGGTCCACGTCACATAGTCCGGATCAGCAACTATTGCCGAATCCTCTCTCGCCACCTGTATTATACAGTACAATATTTTTCTCCGTCCGAGCGTTATTTTTTTTTCCTTTCACTTATTTCTTCGTTTCGATCAGCAAAATGTGAGAGCAAATCAATTTCAATCTCTCTCATCACACCCCCTTTAATTTAGGGCTCCTAACTCTAATTCTAGTGTTATTTTGCTCTTCTTCTTCTTTTAATTGTTAGCGGCGGCATTTACTTCAGCTGAGTGATCAAATGGAGCCTCCCTTGCCGTTTTTGCCTACAAATTGTGGAAGCTCAAACGGTATTTTACATATTGAATTACGGATGTTTAAATGTTTAATTACTGTATTTGTTTTGTTTTCTTTTAAAAATTACTTTGGTCATGTTGATTGATATTGATGTGATTTCACTGTTTATAAATTAATATGTTGATTGAGATTTTACTTTTCGATTTTATAGCTTAATTATTTTATCGAATTAAAATGATTTCGAGTGCTTAAAATAACTCATAGATTATAGTTAATGTTATACCTAGTGACTCGAGTGTAATTGTGTATTAACTCTTTAATTTTACAGGATTTTTTTTTTGGTGAAAATTTTACATGATTCTTTCATTCAAGCATTTCGAGGTGTTACAAAACCCTATCAAACCTCGATAAGAGATAATATCAGACTTTTTATTACCCCTGTGTGAACCCGTAACTCACCACAGCCGAGGCACATCAACAATGCTTGTGTTTTCGCTTTTCGCATACCGTTAACTTGGAGACTATTATTGTTCAGTTTACTTCTTTACCTGGAAAGCCGAAACGACTAGTGACTTGTATTCCAATCGTAAACTACTAAAATATAAATTCAGAAAAAAAGAAAAAAACTACTTTTAACCTAATATTTTTGGTTTGTTTGACTTTTGCTACTGTTTTTCTACCCCCCTCCCCCCAAAAAAGTAGTCTTTTGATTGTCTTTTTTTTTCTTTGTGGTTGTTTACAGAGTTTAATTCTATGACTTGTAAAAGGAAGAAAATGTCAACTGATTCAAAAGAATATGATAGCGTGTCTGCAACTGGAAATCCTTTGGATGGAACTGAAAAGAAAAAACATAAGGTCTCTCCAAATGTTATTGATTATGCCGACCCATTTGCATATACTAATATGCTTGAGTCCCTTAACACTGGCGGTAAATATGGAAGTGTCACAAAAGATATAGAAGCCCTTTTTTCTAGGAATGCGGATATGATGAGCAAGATACTTGCTTCGCAACCTTGTCTTTCGAGTGTGTTACCAGATGTGATAAAAAGAAGCCCGAGGAAAGAGACTTCAAACGTGCCGAGTAGGCTACTTCCTCATTTGTCAAGGAACTTCATCAACTTGGAGGATGAGTCAGTCGGAAATGGTATCAAAACGGCCATGTTGCCTGTACTGGTTCTGGATTCAGATGATGAAGTCAACAAAAATCCAAGGCCTCTGCATCTTTTTCAGGAAATTGTATTGAACAAGCCATCTGAGAAGTTACTCTCCAAGGAGAAAACGGTATGTTCTTGTGCAGGCATTTATATTTTGAGTTGTGTGTTTGAGGATGGAGATAGGATATAACTACATGCACCCTTTTCAGGAAATTGTATCGAAGCCATCTGAGGAATTACTCTTCAAGGAGAAAATGGTATGTTCTTGTGTACATATTTATATCTTGAGTTGTGTGTTTGAGGATAGAGATAGGAATATAAATGTCAAATCAAGGATAACGAACTACGAACACCTTTTTCAGGAAATTGAATCGAGGAAGCCATCTGAGAAATTACTCCACAAGGAGAAAATGGTATGTTCTTGTGCATTTATTTATACTTTGAGTTGTGCGTTAGAGGATGGAGATAGGAACATAAAAGTCAAATCAAGGATAATGAACTAGGAACACCCTTTTCAGGAAACTGTATCGAGGAAGAAGCCATCTGGGAAATTACTCTACAAGGAGAAAATGGTATGTTCTTGTGCTTGTATTTATATTTTGAGTTGTGTGTTTTAGGATTGAGATATGAACATAAGGTCAAATCAAGGGTGATGAACTAGAAACACCCTTTCAGGAAACTGTATCGAGGAAGAAGCCATATGAGAAATTACTCCCCAAGGAGAAAATGGTATGTTCTTGTGCATATATTTATATTTTGAGTTGTGTGTTTGAGGATGGAGATAGGAATATAAAAGTCAAATCAAGGATAATAAACTACGAGCATCCTTTTCAGGAAACTATATCAAGGAAGCCATCTGAGAAATTACTCCCAAAGGAAAAAATGGTATTTTCTTGTGCTTGTATTTATAGTTTGAGTCGTGTGTTTGAGGATGGAGATAGGGATATAAAAGTCAAATCAAGGATAATGAACTATGAACTTTTCTTTTGTACAAATAATGAACTATGAACATTGAATCTACATACTAGTTATATAAAATGATTTTGAATTAAAAATAATAATATGCTTTTTATATTTCTTTGCATGTTTCATGGTTCAAAGCTATAAGCTTTGATGTATTAGTTCTTTCATGTATGATTTAATTTACCCCCATTCACCCACAACAAAGAGGGGAAATGCAGCATTTAAATGTTTACAGTAGCTTTTAGTTATCTGTAGTTTATCTCCAGGCCTTTTTAAATTTTAAGGATTAGCCTTTTAGCACATCCAAGGGGTCTTACACCAGTGCCCACGAATAAAAGATTAGATCATCTTTAGCTTTCCATTTCTGAAAAAAAATTAAGGCTTTTCTCCGCCCCTCATCAAAACGGCATGGTTTGTGATAAAGCAGAAATTAATGTTTCTTCATCGCTTGTTCTTAATGTTAAAAGGGTCAAACAGGATGACCCAGTTATAGGACCTCAAATGCTAGAGACATGTTCAATGTTACTGCCATATTATTGTTAATGGTTGATTGTAGGTGTGTGAGCTAATACTTATGACTTACTCTTACTTGAGTGTATTTCAAGTACAATGAATATAGTCTTCAAGGTTCAACCTCTAAAATGTATGTTTCATGTCTAGTATTCTACTTTTAACCAATCTTAATTTGATTGGTGCGGTTGATGTATTTCAGGTTGGGGAGTCCAAGAGTAAAAAAACTGACCTGAAAGAAAATGTTAGTCTAACCAGTGAAACTGATCTCAAGGATGAAGGTGTTTATGTTGGAGTCGAAGAAGATGTAGATACTCTAACTGAGAACGTAGATGATGGTTTGGGAGATATTTGGCAGGAGATGTCAATGGCATTAGAGTTTTCCAAGGTATTTCTGACTCATGAAAAGTAATTGGTGAATATCTGTTATATTTTTTCTATTATTACTAATTATTTATTTGCTTTTGAAAAAGTGACAGTGTGCCTCTTTTTACAACTAGATTATATCTAGGTGTTGTCGAACGTTATGTAGTTACCTTTTATTTTCTTGAAGGTCTTGGTTTTTGTGTTTTTTATCTGTTCGTCATTCCAATTGTGCTTTGCATTTAGGTTCAGAGATGAGTGGAAAAGAATTACAGTGAACACATAATAGTAAAAGATAATTTTGCTAGATCGAATTAGTACCTTATCTAACTTCTTTTGCATTTGATATTTACTTACTAGCTAACTTGATCATGAAAGATTTTTTTTATTCTTTAAAAAAATTTCCTTTTTTCATTTTAGTTACCCATGTGTATATGTTCAGTCAGTAAGAAGCAACTCCTCCAAGCGTTCTTTCATTTATTTAGGTCACATTTTCTGCATCTGCTTTATGTTCTCGCCTTAATGTAGAATAACAAAACTCTTGTTTTACATGTAGGAATCATTATAATATTACAATTTTTGAACGTCTGGCAATTAATTATCCCATGGCAATAATATCCTATCTTCATTATGACTTGTGATACTTTTGGTAGGATGGTCTTGAGGAACTTCCAGGTGAAAACATGTCAGAAGATGAGGACTGTGACCATTCTTTTGTCTTGAAGGATGATCTTGGTTATGTGTGTCGCATATGTGGTGTTATTGAGAGAGGAATTGAGACTATAATTGAGATCCAGTATAACAAGGTAAATCAGTTTATGATCATCCATCTAAATGTTATGCTATGGAGCAGTATGACAGGCAGCTTCATGTTACAAATTATTTCTTCAATACCTATGATCTGATGCTAGCTTTTTGAGATTGATGACGGTAAAAAGCAAATAATGGAGCCTTGGTAATGAAAGGGATTTTGATCTAGTCATGCCAAAATTAAAAGGAGCTAGCACCACCTATTTGTTATCCTGGATGTGTCGGTTTAGTTCTGCATATGTTTCTCTTTTAGCAATTTCTTTCATAAGTTATTCAGTGAAAGACTTGGCTTAGTTTCACCCTTAACATGATTTAGGTTTTATTGAACTTAACTTGAAGTGAAATGGTTACTCAAAGTTGAGCATTGGTATATGATGCTTGAATTGAATATAGCATGTCATATTTGTTCTGTTTCTCTCTTTTTAGTAACATTTTATTGGTTTTGGAGATGTGAGCTTTGTTGTTGTTTTAGACTAGCCAACAATCTGGGAAACTTGGCTTAGTTTTCTCTAATATCTCCTGATCTGCTTACAACTGGGAGTACTTTGGCTGAGATCATGTATTTTAGTCTGAAGATCTGTCTATAGCATGGATCTTTATCCATGTTACACTTGGTAGCCCTGCTAATTTGAGGTCAACTTGTGGCTATTAGTTGCTGGTGTAAAATGAGGTCGAACTTTGATGTTTTGGTTTTAGTTATACATGTTGAGGTGCCTTGCGTTGCCTTTAATTTCATTTTATGAAAACATACGCATTTCCAGATTTGGATCGATTGTTGCTAATGGCACTGTTGCTATTATATGCATTAAATAAAAACGTGCATACTTTTTTTACCTCCAGAATTGTGCTTATGTTCTCTGTTTCTATAGTTTTAATAGGTCTTATCAGCTCAGTTCCTGGCCGAAAATTTCATTTCTGCTTCTTTTTTTTTTTCCTTTTATGCATCCAGGTAAAAAAAAGTACACGCACATATGCAGTAGAGCCACGGAATGGCATAGAGTCGTCTGAGACTGTTGGATTTAAGTTGTCTGAAGATCATTTAACAGTAACGGACATAGCTGCTCATCCAAGGCATATGAAGCAAATGAAACCTCACCAATTAGAGGGTTTTAATTTTCTACTGAACAATTTGGTAACAGATAACCCTGGCGGCTGCATCTTGGCTCATGCACCTGGATCAGGAAAGACGTTTATGATAATCAGCTTCATGCAAAGTTTCCTAGCCAAATATCCACATGCTAAACCGCTAGTCGTTCTTCCAAAAGGTATCTTGGCTACATGGAAAAAGGAGTTCCAGACATGGCAAGTAGAGGATATTCAACTACTCGATTTTTATACTGTGAAAGCTGATAATAGATCTCAGCAGTTGGACGTGTTGAAGCAGTGGGTTGAGAGAAAGAGTATCCTTTTTCTGGGGTACAAGCAGTTCTCTACCATAATTTGTGACAGTGGAAACGGAAAGACTTCTATTACTTGCCAAGAGATACTGCTCAAAGCACCTTCAATTCTAATTTTGGATGAAGGGCACACACCAAGAAATGAAAACACCGATGTGTTACAATCCCTTGCAAAAGTTCAAACAACTCGGAAAGTTGTACTTTCAGGAACTCTCTATCAAAATCATGTCAAGGAGGTATTTAACATATTGAACCTTGTTCGACCAAAGTTCCTTAGGTCAGACACATCGAAATCAATAATTAAGCGGGTAATGAGTAAGGTGCATATATCTGGAGTGAGAAAGCAGTTCAAAGGTGGAGCAGAGGCAGCTTTCTATGATTTGGTGGAGCACACATTGCAGAAGGATGAAAACTTTGAGAGGAAAGTCTCAGTCATACATGATCTACGTGAGATGACCAGCAGAGTTCTTCATTACTACAAAGGAGATTTTCTGGATGAGCTTCCTGGACTTGTTGATTTCACTGTTGTACTTGGTCTTAGTCCCAGACAGATGGATGAAGTTCAGAAGTTAAAAAGGTATCAAAGGAAGTTCAAGGTTTCATCTGTTGGTAGTGCTGTTTATTTACATCCAAAACTAGCTTCTTTCTCTGAGAAGTCTGACACGACTGATGATAAGATAGATGCCAAGATCGATGACTTGTTAGACAAACTAGATATCAGAGAAGGAGCCAAAGCAAAATTCTTTCTTAATTTGTTAAATTTATGTGAGTCAGCCGGTGAGAAGCTCCTTGTTTTTAGTCAATATCTCATCCCCTTGAAATTTTTGGAGAGATTAGCTGTGAAATTGAAGGGTTGGCAACCAGGAACTGAGATTTTTTCAATCACGGGTGAGTCAAGTACTGATCATCGGGAGTGGTCTATGGATCACTTCAACAACTCTCCTGATGCTAGAGTTTTCTTCGGTTCTATTAAGGCTTGTGGAGAGGGAATTTCTTTGGTGGGGGCATCCCGAATTATAATCTTGGATGTTCATCTTAATCCATCTGTGACCCGCCAAGCCATTGGCCGTGCATTTCGCCCTGGCCAAAAGAAGAAAGTATATGTATACAGATTGATTGCAGGTGATTCTCCTGAAGAGGAAGACCATTCTACTTGTTTCAAGAAGGAATTAATTGCAAAGATGTGGTTTGAGTGGAACAAGTATTGCGGTAACCGAGATTTTGACATGGAAACTGTTAATGTGAATGAGTGCAATGATCTCTTTCTGGAAAGTCACTTGTTAAGGGAAGATATCAGGCTTTTGTACAGAAGGTTAGTTCTTTTATCCAACTCAATTCTCATATATTTTCTTGCTTCTTGCATTCCAACTTCCATTTTCCATATTTTCAGGTAGATGCTGGGGATAATGGCATAGAGCTCTACCATAGACACAAGTAATTTCTCACTTTTTTGTGTCATTATAGGCAGTTCCCTTGAAAGCGACATTTAACCAATTTGATGCTATAGAAATGACCTTTTTTGACAGTTCTTGGTGACTTTTCGCTTGGAGTACAGGAATCATCTAGTAGACGCTTACCATATACTACATGAAACTTTTTTGTTGTTAGGTTGGGTCAAACTGAAAGCTCTTTACTAGCAGTTTTCTCTTTTAAGAACCCTCAGCATTTCAGATATAGGCCATATGAAAAAGTTAGTTAGAATTTGAAGCAGATGAAAGAATTTCCCTGTAGAAGCTCTAATGTTAAAGATATGGAATTAATGAATGAAATTTCCAGTTTTTGTTTGATGTTATCTGCTATGTTGATGAACTGATACAATCAAATCAAGGGCGAATCCTGTTTGTGTTTTTAGTAGATGTATAAAATCTGATTTCACCATTTCCAATCCAAATCTGTCCAACTCGACTCCCTCATAAAAGCCAAAAGCCTCTAACAAAAATTCATACGGATCAAGTCAAGCCTAAATCCATAGAAACCATATTGACAATTCAATTTAATCATAAAAAGTCAACTGTTTCAATTTAAATTCTTCAACTTGTCCAATTAAATAGTTCTAGCTTTGAGTGTTGGATGACTTCATTAGGCCTTAACTCATGATCGGTTATTTATGAAGAATTAGACAAATTTTATCATTATATAAATGCTAACAATGAAAAGTATATATTATAGACTACTTAATTGTGTTTAATCCGCAAATTGATACGTAAATTATGTAATTTTCTCATTATGTTAATCAAACCATTAAGTTTATTTAAAAAAGGCTTAGCACACAAATTAGTATCTAAACAGTACTTTTTTTTTCCTAAGTTGATATTTGAACTTTTTTTATAACAAGTGGCACTAAAATTATTTTTCTGTTACTCATTTTATATTAAAATGTTATATCCGTCAACAAATTTCAAACAATAATAAATTGTTCTTTCTCTTTTTTTCCCCCTATTTTTTTTCTTATTCTTTTATAATGTCTAGCAATGCTAGCAATGTTCGAAATTTATCCACCCAAGATCGAAGCGCTAATAATTAATTTTGTTTTCGAATTTCACCGCCTGCTTGCTTAACATGACGGCACCAAATAATGGGTTAAGCTTTTTATAAAAAAATAGATTTAATGGTTTGACTAACGGAGGTATCAACTTTGTATAGTTTAAGTATTAATTTGTGAGTTAAACCTTAAATATTATATACATTTAAAAAATATAAAAACATAAATTTTGTTATAAAATAAAGAGGGATGGGGAGAATAAAGAACAAATAAAATATGAAAGCAATAGAGGATGTACTTTTATTAATTAAATGGATGATTACAATATTTCATCGAGTCTCTATTTATAAGCATAAGAAGTATAAAAAACATATAGATCTAATTCTAATAACTATCATGATGGACATCCACCTAATAAGATATTCATAACACTTCCCCTTGTATGTCCATTGGTAGATAATGTGTCTCGTTAAAACCTTATTAGAAAAAATCCTGTAGAATAAAAAACCTAATGAAGGAAAAAGAGTACACAATCTTTTATTATAAACTACCTCGTTAAAAATCTTTACCAAGAAAACCTAATAGGATAAATTCTTGGTTAAAGGAAAAGAGTACAACTTGTTTTTAGACTCCCCTTATGGCAACATTATATTATATATTTGAGTCGACGCATTTCAATCTTGTGTAGTAGTCTTTCAAATGTTGAAGTTGGCAATACCTTAGTAAAAAGATCTGCTAAATTCTCACTAGAACAAATTTATTGGTTTAATTTTGATTTTGATTAAGATATATGATTATTGTGGAATGTGAGTAAAAATACTTACTTGTCATGAACTTTGGGATATTCACTCTGTCTATGGTAATTTCATATTATTGTAAAATTTGAGATGAAATTATGTCATAAGAGATGGGGTTAAAAAGTGTTTATGTTTAAATTTTATAGCTATAAAGTTATTTTAATTTGACATTATAATATTTTGTATTTTGTTGTGATATGACATATAAAATAGATTTAATGGGTTAAGCTTTTTATAAAAAAATGGATTTAATGGTTTGACTAACGAAGGTATTAACTTGGGAAAAATGTAATTTAAGTATCATTTGTCACCAAAAAAGTTTAAATACCAAGATGAGAAAAAAGTATAATTTAAGTATCAATTTGTGAGTTAAACCTTAAATATAATATACATTTAAAATATATAAAAAACATAAATTTATAATATTCAAATATATTTTAAGAAATTCATATTTACTATTAAATAAAAATTTAATAAATGTTACATTTTAAGTATTTTATTACTTAATTTATAACATTTTAAAACCCAAAATCAAAATTTCAAACCTTGTTGAAATTTTGAAATTTAAAACCATGGTTTTCTTGGTAACTTTGGGCTTTTGTCATGTGCAGTGGAATTAAGGCTTAATATATATAGAAATATCTAAACTTAGCATTTTAAGTTAAATTTTTTTTGACTTAATTGATAATTAAAATACGTTAATATGAAACTAATAACTATTAACATAATAACACGTGACAATCTCACATTTTGATACGTGATATTTTTTATTTTTTTGTCACATGTCAAAATGTAACATTGTCACATGTCATTATACTATATGTGGTGGACCACAAGCAAGCAGACTGCAAACTGAAAATCATTGTTTCCAATTTCTACCTTTTATTTCTTTTTTTTTTTCTTAAAGCTATACTAATTGTACATATTTTCTCTTTCACCATATGAAGAAAAATTATATGTAATTTTTACAAACATGCAGAATGGCCAATCAATTTCTTCATATATTACAACTGTGTGTTTATAGTTTTCCATGTTGGAGAGGGAGGTGAGAATGTCTGGCTCTTGTGCTTCATGTTCAAGCACGTATCATGCTACAAAATCATGCAACAACTGAGAGGAACTCAACCTGTGCTGCCGGTTACTAGGATTCATGCATTCGAAATCCCCGGTTTCAGTTGGTATATGATTGTACATATCATCCCCTCTCATTGCAACAAAATTTTGATGATGGCTTCCACCCGACATAGATATGCTACCATCCTCGTAATGCTGCAATCCTAAAGTGAGAGATACACCGCTTCCAAACCTCCCCAATTCCGACACATTGTAACCGGAAGCAGCCATAAACCGGTGACTACCACCATCCAGATGAACACTTGTGTCAGGGAAGATATTAGAGTCATCCATAGTAAGCCTCTGCTCCTCCCTTAGAGTCTGTAACATGTATTCGGTTTCGGCTTCTCCACACGAGGCATTCAGGAATCCGGCTCCAATAGTTGACCCTGAGATATCTGCATTGTGAACATTCTCGGATTTGGAATCCATCAACTGTCCGTTGCTACATCTCTCTGTCACTGATGAACTCCCACTTTGTTGCAAATCTTCACCTCTGTCCTCAGAGGTCATTGTATCGCCTTTTGTTGCTGCTTTGACTGCATTATCAGATGAAGAATTAGAGTCCATTTCTGCATCAGCAAATTCTTCCTTGTACATCTCTTCCACCATGGGCTTCCAAAGACGCACCCGAGCATTTATAAACCAATTCGAAACCTGGTCATATGGAAAATATATCATCAAAGCATCAGTGATGAAATCTATGGAAATGATGCCATCATATAGCAGATAGTTTCGAATGAACACTCCTCGCACCAAACAATTTGTTATAATCGAAATCTAGAAAGCACTGCTAATTGCGTCTGCTTTAATTACCTGACTTCTAGTTAAGCCTGTCTGTCTTGCTAGCATGATCTTATCAGAATCCTTCGGGTAGCTGGAGGACAATCGAGATAGCAGTAAGTACAACGTTGAGAAATCAATGAGGAAAGTGTTTTGTTGAACTTACGGATGAAGAAAATGCTCAAATAGCCAAGCACGAAGTATTGAAACAGAGCTTTCGGGCAGCCCTCTCTGAGGCCTCCATGCATGTTGTTGCATCATACCAAACTGCTGAAGAGCTCTCTGTTGCCTTAGCTGCTGATCCACATAACGCAGTCGAGTAATTCTTAATTCTTTACTGTTTTCCGAAGCATCCAGTTCCCCTAGACTTGTACGTGTTGCCTGAACTTGACCATTAATGGCATCTCGCAAACACCGGAAGTGGCGAGATATAGTCTGTAGTGCAAGTGCAGTGTAAGGCTTAGAAGCTCCACACCCTGCTATCGCATCAAACGAGGATACCACAATCTGCATCTGATGATAATACTGTTTATACCTTCGATCAACCTGAAATAATAACCATTCAACATTAAACACAATCAGAAAAAACAAACACAATAAAACAGTAAACACAAAACCAAGAGAATAGGCCCAACACAAAGCTTCTGTCCGGAAAAAGAACTAAGTAACACAAACAAATCAAACAACTCATACGAAGCTTCTGTCCGAAACCATAACGAAAAAGAAAAAGATTCGACTAGGACTCCAGCTGCAAGAGTTTCTCCAGAAAGCTTACGGGAAAATGTGATTACAGTTATTTGAATCTTACCTCATCCAACATCGACAACAGCTTTGTTAACTTGCTTTGTAATTCTTGCCTTTCAGCATGTGAAAGCTCTTTTGGAGAGTTGATGGAGGATTCTTGCTGGTTTGCAGGCACATTCTTTGAACCCCCATCATCTTCCTTGGAACTCTTCACCCGATTTTCTAGCGAGTTCCGGTTTTTCCCTCCATCGGGCTGCTTTAGAGCCTTTTGAACATTAACAACTTCATCAAGCAGTTGTTGTGCTGCCTTGAGATACTTGGAATTAGGAATAGTTCTTACCATACTTGACATTCCAAATGCAGATAATTCCCCTTTGTTTGACTCTTGATTAACACTAGAAAAACCCGAACCGGGGTTTCGATAAGGGATTTGGGTACCAAGGCTTAAAGATAATCCTTGACCTTGCAAGTTTTGGCCATCATGACTGATGGCAGAAGTACGGCCCATTAGATGCATAGCTAGCATTTCATTTCTACCATCCCTCCAACCACTGAAATCCTGCTCTCTCAAGCCACCCATGTTCGACAAGATTTGTTGCTGCTGCGAAGTTGCAGCTTCCACGGTCGGAATCTCAACACAGTTGTTTTGCTGCTGAGAATTCCCAGCAAATGCATCTGAGTATGACCCGGAACTCATATACAACATCGTATTACCAGGAAGAACCGGTCCCTCTAGAAACGAACCAGGCATCGATTCCCTTAAATAGATCATCGGAGCAGTATCTCTTTGATTATCAGAACCCGTGTAATAACTAGCCATATTTCTCTCAATCTCGAAACGTTCCTCGCTCCGGTTCAAGTCAAATTACATAGTCATGAAATCGAACTGAAATAGGCAAATGAAATGACTTCTATCATAAACAACACTGAAAACTTTGAAGTTTAAACAAAAGTATAAAGAAGAATATATGAAAAATACACAAGAACTAAAAACAGGAATCCATGAACATAAAAACAAAACTCAAACCAGGGGAAACATGACAAAACAGGATACGAGAAACAAAGAAGATGAACTGAGAAACAAAGAAGACAACAAAGAACTGAGATAAACCCCAAAACCTGTAAATCCCAACAAAAAAAAAAGCTTCACAAAAGGGAAAGATAGTGAAGAGAGGAACATAGGGCGAAAAATACCTGGAAACCAGTAACAGTTGCTGAAGTTATAGGGAACAGGATTTCTCAAAGACACCACCCAATCTGCTGAGCAAAATCCTTAAAAAAAACCAAACACTTTGTGATCCCAAGAACACAGAACAACCCAACACTTCACTTTTTCATCGAAAATTTTGCACATGAAAATTCTAAAAAAAAAAAAAAACCTTTGCTGTGTGTTGCTCCAAGTAAAAGGATAACGATAGCAATAATTCAGACTAAAGGGAGGGGGAGGGGAGAGAAAGAGGTAAAGGAAATGGCAATGAATGGATTACATCACTTTTTTTTGGCTCATCCTTTTTCTTTTACTAATCATATATATTCTCCATCCATCATTTCCATTTCAAACCCCACGTGAGAGATTTCACTCATAAACTTGGAACCCTATAGTCCTATATACCATGAATGATACCTTTCACCCTGTAACTGTTTATCTCTTTTTTTGAGAAATAAAAAACAAGGGAGGAAAAATATAACTTTTTAGTTTCCAAAGGCTCTTGCTTTAAAACCCAGTTTCCTTCTTTTTTTGTTTGAAATTCTTACTCTTTGTTCTTCATCTTCATCTTCTTTGGGTGTTGTTGAAGATATGTTTGGTTAAGGAGTTCTATCTCTTAACTACCAGTTGGTGGACCTAAAAACAAAAAAAAAACCTCCCTTAAACCCCCCTTTTTTTTTGCTTTCATGGCCATCTCTTTCAATCCCCTCTGCTGTCTCTCTCATCTTTCACCATGGAAGCTCTCCGGCTTCTGTTCTTTAGCTGCTGCAATATCTATCCTTTCCATCATTAAACACCCATTTTCTATTCTTTCATTTTTTCTTCTTCTTTATTTTGTATATTTACTTTTCAGGTTAAATTTTACAAAAGATCCCTACACTCACTATTTTTGGCGAACTTAGTCCATTCACTAATCTTCTATTTTTCAAAATAATGTGATTTTTTTTCAACCAAAATGATAAAATATTCCCATTTATCAATTAAAATTAATTTATTATTACTTGCAAACACCCGCATACCGACTTCTTTGTCAGATATTATCTTAATTAAATGGTTAGTAGTTAGATTTCTCTCTCTTGGGATATGTATCTTTTGTTGATATCTTTGCACGTACATATTCAAATTATAATCGTTATTACGGATTAAGATGTACGTAAAAGTGAAAATACTTGTCAGGTAGTTTTATTATAGTATACAGATAAAATTAATTTTTTATTAAATAGATTAATTTAATTTTATATATTAAAAAATTAATTTAAGTCAATTTTCAATAGAATTAATATTTATTGTTAAAAAATACCCAAAAACAATTTTTCAACTGTAATTTTAACTCCGAACAAAATATTTCATTTATAAAATTATAAAAGTTTCAAAAATATTAACTGTACTACATAGTAAATGATAAATTTTAACAAAAAAATATTAACTCTATTAAAATTTAATCTTATTTAATTTTTATAATATAGTGACTAAATTAATCCAATTAATAATTTTAATTCCTATAAAAGGACCTATCAGATATTTTCACCCCTACACAAAATTATCATTTGCTTTAGAGCCTTGTTTACCTATATTTACTTTTTTAGGTTAAATTTTATAAAAGTCCCTATACAATGTATTTTTGATAAATTTAGTCCTTTACTAATCCTTTGTTTTTGAAAAAATATCTATTTTCAAATTCGAGATCATTAAATCCGTAAAAACTTGCAGAGTATTTTTTTATCTAAAGCTATCTTATATCTAATAATCATATTTTTTCTAAACCGAATCAAGTTGAATCTAATTTAAAAATTCTTCCCAATTTTATTTTTTATTTTATATATTTAATTTTTCTACCACAAGATATTGACTAAGTGAAAAAATTCTTGTGAGGGACTATGTTGAAAATTTAAATTATATGAAACTCACCTATTTTAAATTGTATTTTATTTTATTTGTATTATATTAAGTAATATAAAAAAATAAGTAAAATAAAATGTGAAAGGCGAGCCAGTTGGTGCCCATGTCACGCAACCTTTTGTCTTTTCTTCTAACTAGTGCTTTAGTTAATGGAAAAAAAGAAAAACTAATGCTTTAGTTTAGGGACTCTATAATACTTTCCTTTATTTATGCTTTTACCCCCTTAATTTTTTCGTTAATTCATAATTATCCAAATTATTTAAACAATTTTAGGCCTGGAATGGATCTGTTTAACCTCGAGGTTTGGTTGCAATGTTTACATTTTTATTAAATATATATTAATTATATTTAAATGTGTTAGATAGTTTGTATATATTTAAAAAATAATTTTATTGTTTAATAAATTATCTTTAGTTGGGTGACGTGGTCTTAACATGACTTCAAAAACTGATCAACAATAGGCTAGTAACATAATATAGAGTGATTAGGCATGTCAAATATATATATTTTTATAGGTAAATTCATTAATTCCTTGAATGAATGAAGTTATATAATTAAAGGAAAAAAATAATAAACACTCGTTGTAGATGGTGAAGGATAAGCTACATCAATAGTTCATTATGACACGTTGACAATTGGCTTTGTCACAACTCAAGCACGACATATCTAGATTGATTGCAAGCACTTAATACTATGAGGAAATCAGATCCGGATGGTCTAAAGCGGCGAGCAAAAATCAACAAAAGAATCGAGCATTCACCAAACTAGAGAGGATGACAATAAAATCATCCCTAAAATCACTTGTAAAACTAATAAGTAAGACTAAAAAACGTGCTACAATAAAGTCAAAAACTTCTAAACTGAAGACTTATTAAACAATGGAAAAATAATCAAAAATCGTATTAAACGTAAGACAACACGGGTCCAAATCGACTCATGAAATCACTTATTATTCTGAAATACTCTCAAAACATAAACAAATTAAGAAGTTGACGAAGAGCCACCCACTTTCCAAGAAAAATTACTTGTGACTGGTGGAGTTTTAGCGAACGACAGACACCGTTATCTGTCCATCACAACTTGTAAAGATAACAAATATACCCACAAAGTAGATCTGCAAATTGAAAAGAGAGAAAACATGTGTAGTAAATAAGAAAAAGAAAAGAAAGAAATGATTGAGAAGACATGAAAAAGGCGGGCGATAACCAATTTACAGGCTGACACCGTCGTTAAACAAAACAAACGACAACAAGCAAATGACTTGAAGAATAAAAAAACAACTTTTTTAAGGTTTTTCAAAAACGTAAGTATGTCACATCAAATTACTAGAACTAAATTTAGGCTTAAATTTAATTAAAAAATAAACTATAGTTCAAATACCAAACATCTTTTATATATATATATAGATATAGATATGTATCTTCTAGAAGCCCTTCCAAGCTCCAATTTCAAACAATGCCTGTTCTACAATATTAAAAGTATGCTATATTATGTTTGGTATTTTTTTTTCATGGAAAATCCACCAGAATTTTCTCAAATAATTTTCAACTAATTGACCACAAAATAGCAAGGATGCACCATAGTTCTGCAATTGGACCCTAAAACAAGCTCCATAAATGTATAAGATGATTCAATTTTTAGAGGATTGCTGGTGTGGGTAATAGTAAGTTATTGTAAGTTACACTAATTCAGTTGAAGATGATATAAAAAGAATTTTTTTTGAAACTAAATTAATAGATTTGTATTAGTATTTTTATTTTTATTTTCTTAAAAATAAGGAAAAAAATTATACAAAATTTACTTATACTTATAATCCCTCCCGACCCTTTAATCGGAAGAAAAGACACATTTAAGCGCACTTGAACCCTTGTCATTCTGATTGTTGCAATAGTAACAATCTCAACTAAACTAAGATTCAACAAGCATATTCACTTTTCACATAGTATCTTAAAAACTACAAAAGATTTATTATGGGTTTAAGTCTTACCATGTGCGAGTCATTAATTTAAGTTTAGATATATTTTGATTTTCAATTCAATTGTACTTTGTACTAATTTGGTAATTCAAATCATAATTATTCGGATATTGTTATACCCCCATCCATGTCAAGACACATAGCAAGTTCGAACAGTCTGCCTGCCATCAGCAAGTTGAGAGGTCACCTACGAGCTCACCATTCCAAGATGACCATCCGAACAATGGATGACCTAATCTTCATCAGGAATATGAAGTTGTTGGTCACCAAACATCACGTAGGCTCAATTACTTTATCCCATCAAGTCAAAATGAATGACAAGCTTTATCCTGTTGTAAATATCCTCATCCTATTGAAGACATCCTCTCACGTGCTTCGTAATGATGGCTAGATGGCAAGTCCAACATGTTAACACCATCTTACACGGGACTTTTGCCTATAAATACCTCTAGGAACAATGAATAAGGGATCGACTTTAAAAGAATACTAAGCCTACACTCTATCAGCACTATTTCAGCCCTCAACCTTTACGTTCTCTTCACCTCCACTCTCTATAACCTTCTGTTCTCTGCCCCAATTGGGTGAACTGCACTTCATAACAACCACCTTTCTCTCCATTGTACTCTTCCCTTGTACACTGTATCAACAATTGGTACGGTAAGCGTGGATATAACATTACCTCACAATCTTAAAGTGGCATCCCTACTAACCAAACCAACAAGACCAATGACCCAAACAACCACATCAACTCCTCTGTTCCATCCAGCGCTCCAATCCCAACTATCTCTAGAAATCTTACTAGTTTAAACTCTTCATATATCCCTCTTTCTTCCTCTATCCTTACAAGAACATCTTTACAATACATGAGTGTTCTCCTTCCCACTCTAGAGCAACTAATAAAAGGTTCTAAGAGACCCCTAAGCTTTCAACCCTGTTGCTAACGCTGTACAATTGGAACCACCTTTCCAACTGCTACAACTCCCCTAGTTTCTATGACACCTCGGCCACAATCTGGTGTGACCCCTCTTAGACCATTTAACTACATAGCTCGTTGCTTGCAAGAAGTTGTAACCTGCTTCGCAACCACGCAAACTCCACCAGCTATGACTCCTATTTTTCTAGACCAGGGTTCTCACTAACAAGCATCAAGTCCTCAACCCCTTGACTTAGAAACCCAAGAGAAATTGCGACGTCTAGAAGAGCAATTTTCTCAACAAGAACTTGGCTTCAAAAAGCAATAAGAGCAACGATGTATCCTTGACCAAAGGAATCTCCAAGATGAGCAGCTCATCGTTGAGCAAAAGGCTGTGCGGGAGGTGCCTAGACAAAAGAATCTGGTTCGCCAAGAAGATGAAACACAAATTATAGTAAACGAAATTGTTGCAAGTGACTTGAAAGAGGTACTCTTTTTCTTATTTTAATCTCACATGGGTTAGTCGATGGGTTATAAAGGGCTAAAAAAATATTTTTTTAAATAATTTTTAATTTTTAGAGTTAGGATTAAATTGACATATTTTGGAAATATTGAGGGCCAAATTTATTGAATTTTAGAATTATAACTAAAATGACAACTTTTGTAAACATTGATGGCTAAATTTGTTGATTTTTTTATATATTTAGGATCAAATTGATAGAATGTGTAAACATTATAAGGCTAATTTTGTTGCTAGACTAATATAAAAAAGTCCAAAGAAGCTTAGAGTGACTAAAATATTTAATTTTGAAAAGTTTAGTGACTGAATCGAAAAATTTAATAGTTGGGTGATCAAAATAGAACGAAAGGCAAAATTGGGTGACCATTTTATAGTTTACCCATAGAAAATAATTTCCAGCATGGATTTAATGTTCCATGTCATCATTTAAGAGAAAATTTTAAAGAAAGGGCTAATTTGCACATTTCAAAATGTATAAGGGTTAATTTGTTCATTTTTATTAGAGGAGCCGAAATGTAATCTGCCTCCAAATACAGGGGCTTCCCTAGTACTTTTACCTTAAAATATGCGATAAATTCATGTATTCTCCACAAATTTGGAATTTAATTCCTATACTTTTCATTTCTAAGAATTTAGTCCTACTTTTAGATTTCAAAATTTTAGTTCAATTATTAACGTTGTTTTTTTTTTGTTAAGTTTGTTGATGTGACATTTTGAAATAGAAAATTACTCGCTTCAGTAGTCATGTAACTAAAAAGTGATGTTACAATAAACCTAAAATTAAGAAAATAACTTTGATAATATTAACAGTTGGACCTAAATTTTAAAAATTTTAAAATAGATAGACTAAATTCTAAAAATAAAAGTATAAGAGTTAAACTTCTAATTTACGAAGAGTACAAAAACTTATGACATATGTTAACTAAACTCCAAAATCTACATGCTAGGCAACAAATTCAAATTAAGAAAACAATGTAAAATCTAAAATATTGGCACAAAAATATATTATTAATAATCATTTAAAAAACTAAATTCAACTTAATTTTTTTAACAATGTATCTTCGGATACAATTTTATACATTATCGATGCATCAAATATTAATATAAAAAATAAATTTAAAATTTGTCACTGGTTCTATTCATATTTATTTTATCCAGGTCCATATATATTTTAATTGGTAGTCAATCACACTTCATATTAATTTATTTTTCTTTTAATTATTTAAATATATTATTTTGAAATATAATTGTGAATTTACTATAATTATATTTATAATTTAAAAAAGTAGAAGAATATCATAGATCTCTTTTCTTTAAATTATAATTGAAAACTGCATGGCTTCTATTTTATCAATAAGTTCACTACTATAATAATATTTCTTTATTTATGAATTATAGGTATCCAAGTAACAACTCCCCCACGTTTTACATTATCTTCATCAATGCAAATAGCCTAATTAAATACATTTTTTTAGCGTAGAAGACAAAGCAAAAGGCAATAATTGTGGCTTATGAACAAAGATGAACCAGTCATAGGACCAAATTGAACAAACCAAAAAACTGGCTGCCCCTCTTCCACAAATCTTCTATTCTAAAGGCTACTCATGCATCCTTTTCTCTTTCTTTTTCTTGGAAAAAGTACTCTTCTCACGCATCTTCATGCGTCATAATCATTTAGCATACGTTATACAATAATGTTATAATTTTAGTATTAGCGTGTTGATGGTTTACCTTCGATGGTTTAGGGTCAACTGTTGTAATATTTTATTACAGGAGTGAAGTTAAAAAAAAATTTAGGAAGTTAAAATTAAATTGTAAATTTTACGATAGTAAAAATATAATTTTATTATTTGAATAGTTTATACTTTATAATTTTTAAAGGGTTAAATTATTTTTATCATTTTTAAGAGTGTCAATGTATAATTTTATCTTTATTAATTTAAAATTTTAGAAAATTTAAAATATTTAAATAAAAAAATTATTTTAGAGGGCCGGGCCCTACCAGCCTCCTCTAACTACACCTCTGTTTTGTCTTTTACTCTCCACCTGAAGTAATTTTTTGACTTATTATATGTTGATGCTCATATTTTGTAACACTAAGAACGGTGTTTGCTTAATAATGTTTGTCTATTTTTCCTTGATAAAAAAATGTTATAATTTTAATGGATAATTTCAACACGTGATTGTTGTTCCAACCGAATCAAGTTGTATCTTTATTTAATTTATAATTAATTTTAATTATATAATGTAAAATAAATATTTTTATATTTAAAATATTATATAGAACTTAATTTTTAAAAATATTATATAGAACTTATTGAATTAAAAATATTTATTGAAAATATTTTAAAATATACCAAAAATATGTTCAAATACTATTAAACAAGTCATTTTGTTAAAATAAAATCTAAAAACCCAAAATCTTAAAATTAATATAAAGAAAACCTAAACATGAAATTAAACCAAACTCATGGGCGTAGCTAAGAGGGAAAAGTAGGACCCAACTTTAAGGGTGTTTAAACAGTTAACCAAATCGAATTAGTATTAACCGAATTTTTTAATCCTTTTGTAACGACTCAAAATCCGTGGGCACCGGAAAAGTGTGTTATCGGGACTCCGTCTTAGTAAACTGAATTAGTAAATAATTATTAGGGGTAATTATGAGTCTAATAGTGTGTTTAATTAGATTTTTATTTAGTGAATATAGCCTAATTTAAAGTAATTAGGAAAAGGATCAAATTGAATAAAGAATGAAAGTCTAATTATAGATTAAAAGAAAATAAAAGGACCAAAATGGCAAATAAGCCATTTAGCATAAGTGAGGCGGCATAATCCTTTAAAATCTTAAGGTTTTATTTATTATTAAATTATAAATTATATTAATTATTATTATATTATGAAATAAATTAATTAATTAAGACATAACAAACGTAGGATGACAAGTGGTACATGTGTAATATGTGAATATATATACACTTGTATTAAAATTTAAGTAAAAGATATTTATAATATTAATTAATATTATTATCATGATATTATATTTGTGCCAAATGTATGATGATTAAATAATACATGTAAAAAGATAAATATATACAATTGTAATATTTATGTTTGTATATTAAATAGATATTTATTAGATAAATAATTAAATTATAAGATTTTTATGTGATTAATAAATTAATTTGTGACAAGTGTAGGGCATAGATTAAGTACAAGTGTAAAAATATATATATGTACATTTGTAATATTATTATTTGCTGTTAAATAGATTTTTATTGAATAAATAAGATAATTGACAAATATATGGTACAAAATTTATACAAGTGTAATAATATAAATATGTACAAATGTAATTAAATAATTGGTTTACTTAACATTTAAGCATAAGATATTATATTAATTATTAAGTAAATAAAAGAAACAAAAGAACAGCAGAAGCCAAACGAAAACAGGGGAGAAAGAAAAGGAAAGAAAAATAAAAGGAAAACTAGGGATTTGAAGCTTCAAGTTTATGAAAATGTACGTATTTATTATAAATGTACATATTTAATTACAAATGTACAAAGTAAATCAATTATTTAATTACAAAATGTACATATTTATTACAAATGTACAAAGTAAACCAATTATTTAATTATATTTGTACATATTTATATTATTACACTTATATAAATTTTGTACCATATATTTGTCAATTATCTTATTTATTCAATAAAAATCTATTTAACAGCAAATAATAATATTACAAATTTACATATATATATTTTTACACTTGTACTTAATCTATGCCCTACACTTGTCACAAATTAATTTATTAATCACATAAAAATCTTATAATTTAATTATTTATCTAATAAATATCTATTTAATATACAAACATAAATATTACAATTGTATATATTTATCTTTTACATGTATTATTTAATCATCATACATTTGGCACAAATATAATATCATGATAATAATATTAATTAATATTATAAATATCTTTTACTTAAATTTTAATACAAGTGTATATATATTCACATATTACACATGTACCACTTGTCACCCTACATTTGTTATGTCTTAATTTATTTATTTATTTCATAATATAATAATAATTAATATAAAACCTTAGATTTTAAAGGATTATGCCGCCTCACTTATGCTAAATGACTTATTTTCCATTTTTGTCCTTTTATTTTCTTTTAATCTATTATTAGACTTTCATTCTTTATTCAATTTGATCCTTTTTCCTAATTACTTTAAATTAGGCTAAATTCACTAAATAAAAATCTAATTAAACACACTATTAGACTCATAATTACCCCTAATAAATATTTACTAACTCAGTTTACTAAGACTGAGGCCCGATAACACACTTTTCTGGTGCTCACAGATTTTGGGTCGTTACATTTCTCCCCCCTTAAAAAATTCCGTCCTCAAAATTTTACCTGAAAATAAGTGAGGATACTGTGATCTCATAGTTTCCTCCGGTTCCCATGTTGCTTCTTCCACATTATGGCTTCTCCACAGTACTTTTACTAGAGGGACCCGTTTGTTTCTTAATTCTTTCACTTCTCGAGCTAGTATTTGAACTGGTTCTTCTTCATATGACAAATCCGGTCTAATCTCAATGTTTTCAGTAGAAATAATATGAGATGGATCCGATCGATACTTTCGTAACATGGAAACATGAAAAACATCATGAATTTTCTGTAATTCCTGAGGTAAAGCCAATCGGTAAGCAATTGGTCCAACTCTCTCCACAATCTCATACGGCCCAATAAAGCGTGGGCTTAATTTATCCTTTCGTCCAAATATTAAAACTTTCTTCCAAGGCGATACTTTAAGGAATACTTTATCACCAACAAAATATTCAATGTCTCACTGTTTCAAGTCTGCATATGATTTCTGCCTATCAAAGGCTGCTTTCAATCTGTCTTTAATCTTCTTAACTGTTTCTTCTGTTTCTTGAATCAATTCTGGCCCAATCACTTTTCTTTCATTCAATTCTGTCCAACATACTGGTGATCGACACCTTCGACCATATAATGCTTCATACGGAGCCATCTGAATACTAGATTGGAAACTATTGTTATAAACAAATTCTGCTAGCGGCAAATATCGTTCCCAACCTGACTCAAAGTCGATGACACAAAATCCTAACATGTCTTCCAAAATCTGAATTACCCGCTCAGATTGTCCGTCAGTTTGTGGATGAAATGCAGTACTAAAATTGAGCTGAGTTCCCAACAAATCATGTAATTGCTTCCAAAATTTCAATGTAAATCAAGGGCCCCGATCTGAAACTATCGATACCGGAATACCATGTAATCTAACAATTTCCCAGATATAAACCTCAGCAAGCTTCTGTAGTGACCAGTCGATTCTGATTGCTATAAAGTGAGCAGATGGTAAGCCTATCAACTATTACCTAAATATCATTCTTTTTGCTTGCTGACAACGGTAATCCCGTAACAAAATCCATGGTAATGCAATCCCATTTTCACTCGAGAATAGTAATAGGCTGTAACAAACCTGTTGGTACCTGATGTTCTGCTTTTACTCGTTGACAAGTCAGACATTTACTGACATATTCAACTATATTTTTCTTCATTCCTGGCCACCAATACAGTTCTAGTAGATCACGATACATCTTCGTTCCACTAGGGTGCAAAGCAAAAGTACTATCATGTGCTTTTCGGAGAATCAACTCTTTAATCTTAGAAGTAGCTGGGATACAAATCTGATTCTGAAACCTCAAACAATCATGCTTGTCAATACTAAAATTTTCCACCGTACCATGCTGTACCATTTCTCTTTTATTCATTATCTTCTCATCTTCCATCTGAGCTGCTCAAATTTGATCAAACATCACTGGCTTAACTTTTAATTCAGCTAACAAACTTCCATCATCATTGATACTAAGCTGAGCAAACATTGTCCGTAATTCAACTGCTTCTTTTCTGCTCAATGCATCTGCTACCACATTTGCCTTTCCTGGATGATAATCTATAATACAATCATAATCTTTCAAAAGTTCCATCCATCGTCTCTGTCTCAGATTCAACTCCTATTGTGACAGAAGATATTTAAGACTTTTATGACCAGTGTAAATATAGCATTTCTCACCCTACAGGTAATGTCTCCAAATCTTCAATGCAAAGATTACAACAGCTAACTTTAAATCGTGTGTCGGGTAGTTGCGTTCATGTGGCTTCAACTGTCGAGATGCACAAGCTATTACCTTTCCATCCTGCATCAATACACAACCCAAACCATTCAAAGAAGCATCACTGTACACTATGAAATCTTTTCTCGATTTTGGTAAAGTTAGAACTGGTGCCTCTGTCAACATTTGTTTCAATATCTCAAAACTTCTCTGACACTGATCATCCCCGATAAATGGAACATTCTTTTGTAGCAGTTTAGTCATTAGTAATGCTATCTTCAAAAATCCATTAACGAACCTTCGATAGTACCCGGCTAAACCCAGAAAATTACGGACCTCATATACATTCTTTGGTGCCTTCCATTAAACAATTGCCTCGATCTTCTTCGGATCAACTCTAATCCCATCAACAGATACAACGAGTCCCAAGAATACTACATTTGATAACCAGAATTCACATTTACTTAATTTCCCGTACAACTGTTTTTCCCGCAAAATTTGTAGCACTGTTCTGAGATGCTGATCATGTTCTACCTTAGTCTTCGAATAAACCAATATATCATCAATGAAAACCACCACGAACTGATCTAAATACGGCTGGAAAATACGGTTCATCAAATTCATGAAAGCAGCTGGAGCATTAGTCAACCCGAATGGCATCACCAAAAATTCATAATGACCATATCGAGTATGAAATGCAGTCTTCGGAACATCACTTTCTTTTACTTTCAGCTGATAATACCCAGATCTCAAGTCAAACTTTGAAAATACCGAGGCTCCTTTTAACTGATCAAATAAATCATCTACACGAGGCAACAGGTACCGGTTCTTAATCGTCACTTTGTTCAACTGCCGATAATCAATACAAAGCCGCATTGATCCATCTTCCTTTTTAACAAATAATACTGAAGCTCCTCAAGGTGAAATGCTCGGTCTAATAAATCCCCAAAGGTCGAGTATTATGTAAAAATAAGCAGAAATACTGTCGAAATTTTTTTTTTGAAAAATTTCAGAATACTCGAACAAATTCCGTTCTACTTTTAATACATCTTTTGGGCTTCGAGAGTCCATTATAGGGATTTAATTATTAAATTATACTATGAATGATATTTAATTATGAATTATTTGTAAATTGTCTGGTAGGTCTGGTAATGCATCGTAACCCTGTTCCAGTGACGGTTTGGGGTTAGAGGGTGTTACACCTTTAATCATTAACAGAATCAATTTTTTTAAAAAAAATTAACCGAACTGAAATATTTTTAACTGAATTAACCGAAATTTATATATATATATTTTATTTTTTATTAAAACAAGTATAAAACATATCAATTTTTTTTTGATAATGTTCATTTGATCGAATTATATGAATTAATTGAAGAAAATTACATATAATTTATATTATTAATTATTTAGTTCGGTTAATTTGGTTAATTACTTAATTTCGAACCGAACTAATTGATAATCAAACTTTCAAAAAATCATTAACCAACCGATTAACCAAATAAAATCAGTTCAATCGATTAATTCGATTTTAATCGAAAATTGAACACCCCCACCCACCACATTTTAAAATTATCTTCAGTATTATAACTTACAAATAATATAAAATTATATGTAACTCTTCCAAAATTTTTAATTTAGTCTTACTAATTTTGTTATGTAAAATTGGTAACACTTTTAATTCTACATTTCTTATTACTTCTAGCTTAATTTTCTCTATATTTTTAATTAATCAAATAGATATATTTATATTAATTAATTTGTTAGTAACATTTTTCATTCTATGCTCACAATAAAAGTAAAAATTAAATCATTATAATAATTAGTACAAAACTACAAATTGAATATCACTTATTTTACGTCTTAGTCAATGCATTCTTATTTTTAAAAATAATTAATTATATTATAATTTCTTAGAAATTAACTTTAATAATTATAGCATATTTTAAATAAGTAACCACAAACACAATTTATAATATTTGAAAAATAAAATTATAAATATTTTATATTTTTTAGTTTAAAATTTATATAATATTTAAATAAGATGTTTTGTTCATATTTAAAATATTTTAAAATTTTAAAATTTTAATTGTTTGACATCTAAAGATTATTTTTATTAAAATCGATAAAATATTTTTAAATTAAAAAGTATTCAAATAACCATCAAATTAGACAAATAATCTATCTTAATAACTTACTTTTAAAAAAATTAAATAAATATATATTTAGGTATTATATAATTTAACTTCGCACCTACCGCCCTGACTGAACTATTCGAAAAATTCAAAATAACGAATCAAACTGGGTTGGGATTAGCGAAAAGAGCAAAGAGAAAATCTACTGTTATATACACGGAAAATGTGATTGGTCGAAGAAAGTCAGCTTTTTCTCTTTTTTCTTTGCTTTCTCTGACACGTAACCCTCTCACCTTCGCTTTTTCATTGATTTTAAAAATAATTAAAATTTTTAATTAAAATAATAACATAAATTTTTAAATATTTTTCCAACAAAAAATTATGTAAATACGATGAGTTGTCATGGTGGTTCTAAGGAAAATAAAGCTATGCAACATTTTAATTTAGAATAATTAATGATATTAATTATTTAGATTAATTAATGTATTACAAAAGATATGGACTAAATTATCTCAAATTAAACTAAAAGATTAAATCTTAAATTTCACCAAAACCATAATTTGATCGAGTACTTTTATACGAAGAATATTTAAATTTCAATTATAGTAACTACTATCACGCTAAACAAATTATAGAAAGTCAAATTTAATGTGGGTTTGGATGGCGGTGCGATGCGTTTATCTTAATTTTTGTCTCACACTAATCGCAGGTAAATTCATCCAAACCTGCTTTTAATCACGAGCGAAGTCAAAAAAATTTTGTAGGGGCCGAGATTAGATTGTAATTTTTGTGATAGTAAAAATGCAATTTCACCATTTTAATAACTTATATCTTTATAATTTATTTAAAAGATTAAATAAAATTTTAATCATTTTTTAATGAGAGTCAAAGTGTAATTTTACCTTTATTAATTAAAAATTTAAAAATTTCAAAGAGCCTAAATATAAAAATTTTCATTATAAGAGGGCCAAGGCCTGTCAGCCCCTAGCTACACCCTTAAATTTAATCACAGTTATAAATCAGGTTACAAATACACTCATAAGTATAGTGTAAATCACAAATAGTACATGTTCAATTAAATAGAATTATAATAAACTCAATACAAATTAAAATAAATAAAAAATTGAAATATTTTCTAACATAAATAATAAATTTAGATAAAATATGCATATGTTAATATTTAAATTCAAAATAATATGAGAGTTTTCTTTTTTTGAAGGTTACATAACAAGACTTAAACTTAAATACTTGATATAAAACAGGGCGTAGTTAGGAGGGCTGCCAAGGGCCTCGACCTCCTAAAATAAAATTTTTTATTTAAACTTTTTAAAATTTTAAATTAATAAAGGTAAAATTATACTTTGGCTCATTTTAAAAATGATAAAAATTTGATTTAATCCTTTAAAAGTTATAAAGATATAGACAATTAAAATGATAAAATTATATTTTTACTATCGTAAAAATTACAATTTAATTTCGTTCCTCCTGAAACATTTTCTGGCTTCGCCTCTTATGCAAAGGAATATCAGATTTTGCCAACATTTACTTTGTTCATGAGCTAATGCCTATAATTTGTAATTAAATTAAATTTATTTTTATAATAAAATATTTTTTATTTTTTGATAGTATATCTCCTAAAACGAAAATTTGTCACGGGAAACAGAAGAATTTCGAATATTCTGATATTCTCTGATTTTTTTTATTATTTGGTAGTTATTAGTTAAGCTTTTTTTGTACCGAACAATGATTAATAAATCCTAAGGGGACCCAACAAGCAAATTTCCATGGTCGGCAAGCAGGGACTATTCTAATTATTAATCCAAAAATAAAATCCACCTCCCTTAACAACTTTAATTCTTTATTATATATAAAATTCAAAATTATTTGGACAATTTTGTTTTTATTCAGCTAATTCAAAACCATATTACGAATCTTACAAAACAGATCTCCGCCGGCAATCTATTTATATTTTTATTAAATTTGGAATGAAGTCTAATTTTATAAAAAAAATTCTTAATTTTATTTTATTTTACAACAGTCATACTTAAAACCCTTATAGTTGAAAATAACTATATTTATATATTATTTTAAAGTAAACCTATATAATGAGAAAGTATTTTATGGACCCTTCCTCCACATCATTCATGATCCCTTTTCGATTATTTAATGATATTTCAACAATTTTTCTATGTCATTAATATATAATTTTGACAATTTTTTATTCTAAACCCTGAATCTTCAACTTTAAATCTTAACCCCAACTCGAAATATCATTAAATAATTAAAAATGACTTGTTTAAAAGTTAACTCGCTCAAGTGTCAACTAAGTTTAAAATATTATTTTTATGTTTGAATATTAAAGTAGACTCCAAAGAGTCATATTCTTCTTTTGGCTTGTTTTAAAATAGAAGTTTTTGATTAATGTGGAACGTGTTAAGAGAGGAATATGATATGATAGCTCTTATGGTATATGTGATTATCATTCTGAAGATATTCTGCATGTTATCAGAGATTGTCTGGCGGCTAAAGTAATATGGATGCAAGGTCTTCCAAATAAAATAAGTGGGAGCTTCTTTGCAGGAAACATTCTCTCGTGGTTAAAGGTTAATTTGCAAAGTCCTGCTAGATCAGTTGATAGTGAGGTAATTTGGTCATATCTACTTCTTTTACTTACCTGTCGAATTTGGAAAAATCGAAACTTTTTTCGTTTTTCAAGGGGTTTCATGGAATACAAGTGAGATAATTAAGATTTCATATATATGGGTAAAACTACTTTTTTTTTCATAGAGAAGACGTATCTAGCATATAGTTGGATTAGTCTTTACACCAATGGGACGGTTCAGATTGTTTCTAAGAATGCTGCATCAAGGGGAGCAATAAGAAATAAAAATGGAGAGTGGATCATGGGTTACAACAAGGGTTGATTTTCATTTATATATAAATATACATATATGTATATATATGGTGACGTGGTTCAATTCATACAATTTATTTTTAAAAAAATTAAGTTAGTTTTGAAAAGTAGGCAAAACGTAGAATCGACACGTTTAGTGTTTGATTGCATGATTAATGAGTAATCAACCATTAATAAATTAGTTTAATTTAATTTGGATAGGATAATCATCAACGACCCCAAAGGAAGTGGGCAGAATGGATAATGCTAGTGGGCCTCACAAGAGACCCAAAGTTTTTTTTTTTTTTTAAAGATAATGGGCAGTTAAAAGTTGAATATCAGGCAATATATTAAACTTATGATTAATATTATTTTTATCGTTAGTGGATTTTTTTTAAATTCAAAAGTGAAACTAAAAACTTTGAGGTTTTTTTTATATTATTTAAAAAATTAATTAGTGAATCTCTAGTAAGTTGATAATATAATAATACTTGATTTTATTAATCACATTGCTATAGAATTATAATAAAATATAGTAGAACTCGACCCGAAATTCAATCCGCTCTGGTGACTCGGAATCGACTCGGAAAACCCCCTTGCATACATCTCTAAAGATCCTTTTGAGGGGGGCCAGCTTTCAAGACACTCCACTTTGATCTCCTTCTTCGCAAGAAAATCTTCTTCCTCCCTACTCTAATCATCTATATCAGGAAGAAAGTGAATTGGCCAACAGAACGACCAACTAAGAGCCAGTTTAGTATTGCTTATCAGAAGCATTTTTAGGCCAAAAAACACTTTTGAGCAAAAGCTAATTTTTTTTGTTTCTGCTTTTGGCCAAAAAAGTGTTTTTACAAAGATTTTTTGTTTCAAAAGTACTTTTGAAAAACTTAAAAATATATTGTTTAGCAATATTTTTATTTTAAAAGTGTTTTTTGTCCTAAAAATACTTCTGAGAAGTAATGTTAAACAGACCTTAAATCAGTATAAACACATAATATATTTAAATATCTGAATTGAACATCTATTTACATATTTAATTGTTTAATTTTATTATTTTCAAATAAACCCAAATATTTAACGAATTGAAATATTTGATTAATATTATTTTAAAATCAAGTAAAAAATAATAATGAGAGAATAATATATAGATTTCTATTTAAAATAAATTTAAATATGGGTAAACTATCTAGTTGGTCACCCATTTTTAAGGAGCTTTTATTTTGGTCACTCAAAATAAAATTCTTGCAATTTGGTCATCCAACTTTTAGGGTACTTTCATTTTAGTCACCTAAACGTTAAATCTCTAATGGCGGTTAAATGCATATACCATATCATGTTTGCACTTTCATTTTGGTCACTCAACTTTTAGGTCGCTTTAATTTTGGTCACCTAAAAAATATCTTTTTTAAGTATTGGTTGGGGTAAGAAAAATCAAGGACTAAAGTGAAAAAGTAGAAGAAACTAAAATAATACACAAAAATTGTCAAATTGTACTTGTTTATCCCATTACCGAAAATTATAAATTTTGGTTTTCAAATATAAATTTTAAATATTAAGATTCAAAATTATAATAGTAAACCAGTTCACATTTTTAATGGATTAAAATTTTCAACAAGTTATTTAATTTATTTTGATGTTTTAAAATTATTTTCAAAAATCATCAATGAAAATTATTGTCTTTAATGGTTGTTTAAGAAACCCGAATTTCTTTTAATTATATGATCTTGAAACTTCCATACTAATCTAAAAGCAAAAAAAAAAAATCCTTACAATTAATTAAATTAATTAATTTTATCTTCCATTCCAAACAAAAATCATAAATTTTTCATCACTTCTTAACCTAAATGAAGAACAAACAATTACTTTAATTAATTTCAAGTATTTTTTTCCTTTACTTTTAGCCTAGCATGGAATATTCGAGATTATATAATCAAATGAAATTTAAGTTTCGCCTTTTCAATCAAAATCAAACAAATACTTCGATAATCCCCGTGTTCGTATTTTGAAAGTAAAAGGTATTTGGACGATAGGCAATTAAAAAAAAAGAATCCTGCCTAAATTTTCTATTTTGATGGACCAGCTCTTACCAAAGTTATAAATGGGCAACGAGGGACAAGGAACCCCCTTTGTTTTATGTATTTGTTTGTTTTTATTTCCCTCACAATTAATGAGTTATTTGGGTTGATTTCGTTAAGGATAACCTAGAAATTTAAAATAAAATTTTAAAATTTAAAAGGAGATTTAATTAATTAATTTTAATATTGTAGTAACAAATTGGTTGACATTATCAATGGTTTAAAATTTTCAACAATTTATTCAATTTATTTTGATATTTTGAAATTTAAAATAAAAAAGACTTTTCGATAAACAATTACAATTTGATAATTTTTGTGTATTATTTTAGCTTCTATCACTTTTTCACTTTAATCCTTGATTTTTCTTTTACCCCAATCAATACTTAAAATTTTTTTTTTAGGTGACCAAAATGAATGTATAAACATGATCTGACTTGTACAATTTAAAGATTTAACGTGACTAAAATGAAAATACTCTAAAAATTGAATAACCAAATTACGAAAATTTCATTTTAGATGATGAAAATATACACCGAACCCTTGCGGAAGGCATTGGGAGCCTAATTCTGTAAATTTCAAATTTGTGTAATATCATGAATGCCAACCGAGATCCTACATTATCATTGTTTTGTTTGTTTATTTTAATATGGTGATATTAATGGAAAATGGATGACCACTCATTATTCTTTTCCTTTTTAATTCTCTTTTTAGCTCAAGCCCTAACCTTGAATTGGGAGTTATGATTTCACTTGGCATAGGTTTTGCTTTATTTAACTACTTTAATTAAAAGAAGAAAATTTTCACTCCCAGTTTCTGCATGGATCACACAGTGGCTTGGTACTATGGGTTTCATTAAAAGTCTTATAGCAAGCCATCGGCCTAGCGCCCTAGCCAGCCAGCTCCTAGTGCTGTAATTCCATCGAGCTGCCAGAAAAAGAGAAGCCGTTTTCTTTTTTTCATTTCTTTCCCTACATGGGAGCAATGTTCTAGGGTGAGAAGAATGAAAATTTGGAAAATTTGATGAAATGATAGTTTTTGAATACTCTTATCGTTGTTATTGAGTGTTGATACAAGTTTAGGGTTACGTAAGAGGAAAGTGGTTTGCATGGTAGTGCTAAGAGTAGGGTAGTGTGGTTTAAGAGTTTTGATTGAGCATCTCAGTGGATATATATATATATATATTCCTAAGTGTTAACTTAGGAAAAACAATCAAATGAGTCATAAGGGATCTTCAACACATACATGTAAATGTAATTAAATAAGACATTATCTCATTGAATGATCCCTAGTTGAAGTTGATGTGTGTGATGCATGTATGAATTTGGTTTGGAAGAGGTATGAGTTGACAGTGTAGTGATGTTATAATTTATGGTGAAGCGACTCCTTTGGGCGTGGTAGCTTCTTAAGATTGGTTTTCCATAATTGAGAGAGCTCCTCTTTGTCTCTCTTTTGGGTCAAGGTTGATTCTTGGTAATGAGTTTGGCAAGCTTTTCCATAACCCCGCTAATTATTTTTTAGCTCTTTTCCATGGCCCTAAAAGATCTCTACAGCTCCTACGCTCATGCAAAGGAAATTTAGAAAGATTGCAGGCAAGTCTGGTAGCCATGTGACCTTTATTACATGATACGGTCATATTGCCTTCGGAAATATCTTAAAAGCCCTCAAACCCATGCTTTTCAAATTGCTGTAATAACCAATCATGTTCTTGCTTTCAGTTGTATTGTCAGTTGCTTCTTCCTTTGTGGATTACTGTAATAACAATGATCCTGTTAGTGCTTCCATTTGTACTATCAGTTGCAACTAGACATAGCACACTCAATTTTCATGGTTTTAATTCGCGAAGATATTTGGTCTAGTAAAGATAATTTCAAGAGTTATAGTATAAAAATTTAATAGTAAAAGAAGTTCACTTGATGAAAGTTTTTTTTTTTATCACATACCATGTTGAAGGCTAATGGAGATTCACAAGTCTACAACTCTCTTGAAGAGTTGTTTTGTTGTTTTATCTGTAAGTTAGAAAAAGCGCTAAAATATTCATTAAAGCAACTTATTTGATTGCAAATTGTTTATAAATCCATTGATTGGGTGACTTATACTTTCTGTTTATAGGGTGTTTGGTGATAACTTGAGAGCGGGTTGTCGGGACTTAAGAAGTGGAGGGTGTCTTCTCCTTGTATGTCAGTGTCACAAGTCGCGGATCCAAGTCCGTGTTGAATGTGCTAAGAGTATCTCATAGAGGTCAATTGATGAAATGAGGTTCATTCGATTCACTTTTACTTGAAGCTTTGGTGGCCAAGTGAAGTACTTAAGAGAAAATTTAAGGCTATCAGGATAAATAAGGAAACCAATATTAGAAGATATTATAATGATAAGATTTGATTTTGTAATCTTAAAGGATTGAGTCAATCCCTTAAGAATCTCAATTCTAAATTAGCTCTAATCTTGATCGTCGATGTAACTCAATCTGTATTGTTGGTTTTGAGAGAATTCAACTATAAATAGTGGCATTCCCTCTCATTTGTTATCCTCTCAGGATTCTCAATTTTAATCCTTTATAGTAATTGAATACAATTGAGAGTATTTACTCAAACACTTGATGTGTGTTGCTTTCTTGTAGTATTTTCTGTTCTTTCGTTGTTATTTCGTTTTGAGTTGCTTTCACATTATTTTCGGTGCCTTAGAGAATTTCTATCGAGAATTTTTCGTTTTTGCGAGATTTAGACTGATTTATGTAGATTTGAAATTAAGAAACTGCCTAAAACCACACAAATTGTAAGACTAAAGTTCTAACCCCGTGACATTAGTAAGTGTATAGGATGCCTTCTTAAACCTTAAAGCAGAGGATTTTTTTGGGTGTGGGCTTCCTTTATTATCGGGCTTCTACTAATATGCCATAAGGTCATCTTATGGGCCGTTGATGTGTTTTGCTCCCAAGATGAGCTTAATGAAGGCCCTCTTGCAAGTCTATAACAGCCGAAATTGGATTCAAATCAGTTCTCTATATGTTTCCAAGTGTTAGATTCAAGTTTATGAACCAACTTTATCATTTGGTGTTCGGTGCTTTCGGTATCTTGATCTGTTTGCCATCATTATAATAATATTTATAATAACATTTTTTAATTTTTATAATTTCTCAATAAAATTTTAATTATTTTTAAAATATTTATACAATTTTTAATGATTTTTATATATTTTTAATATTTATAGATGAGACATGCCATGTCGAATATTTATCAACGTGGCATGCCACATGTTACTTTTAATTGGTTTTGTATATCATGTTACCTTTTATTACGGTTAAATTAGTTAATGGTGATTTTATTAACAGAAAGAATTGAATGATTTTATTTTTACTAAAATTTTATTAATATGTTAACTACTAATTAATTTTTGACTTAGGTACTTTTATTAAATAGAATTATTAGTATCAAAGTTAGTATGTAATTGATAAATTATTAATATACAGATAAATAGTTATAAATTAATAGAACTAGGATTATCACCACGCATTGCATGATTTGACTTTTTATAAATAAAATTCACCATTAACTGGAGGATCAAAGTTGAAGATATTTCACAAAATAATCTTCTTACAAAAAAGGGGTCTTTTTTTGCAAGCAAATATCATTCTTTGCTTATAGCCTGTTAATGTTATTAACCACTTGTCTCAAATTTCTTGGCACATTGAGAGGATTCATAATCCACTATACAAAATCGATATCTTCATATTCAACTAACATCACCAAAGATTTCCTCCATGCAGAGCTAGAAAAAAAAGTCAATACATAGCAAGGAAAAAAAATTAGACTAAAAATGTAATATCTAGTATCCGACCCGATCGTCGAATTCAAGTTACGAGGTGTCACATTCATTGTCAGAGTAACTATGATTAATCATAGTCAATTAATACTACCAAATGATAAATTTTCAACTCAATTATGCATACAATACAATATTAAACAATTTCCGGGTCCTATACTAGCTTACGAAAACTCTAAAGCTAATCCGAGATAGAATTAAGACCAAATTGTAAGAACTTCAAAACATCGAGTGGATGTCGCAACGTGAAGGGGTTCCTTGTTGCGTCATGACATACTGTGAGAGTCTCGTCGCGGCGACGTGGTTCCTCATCGTGCTGTGGCCTGGAGTCCATATCTTGTAGCGATGACATTTGTATGACATCACGATGTCACATCCTATTTATGCAATTTCTAATAGATATCAACCTACAATTTATTTCCATTAATTTAATATACATATTCAACTCATAAGTAATCAATACGCATACCTCTCAAGCATCAATTCAAGCCCATTAATACACTATCCATCAATATGCTCATGCCATATTCCCTATAAATTATCTATCTTGTTCAATTCATTCAATTATACACATAAATGCTAATCCACAAATACCATTTGCAAAAGCATCTTTTATACTTTACAAAAACCATATGATAAACACATATACAAATTTTGCATTCATATAATTAAGTCCATTTACCAAACATTCAATTCAACATTCTCAAAAATAGCAAAATATTAAAATCGACTCAACCTAGGCACGTGTTGTATAACCAACAAAAGAAAACAACACAAAAATTGTTGAGTCTAGGATCTTTATTTGGATGCTGGAATTGATGCTGGGAATCTCGATATGTACTTAACCTGCACATGAGAATCAAACCATATGCTAAGCGATAAAGCTCAGTGGTATTTTTATAATTCAAATCGATATAGCATATGAAATATTCAATTGCATTCAAATTCCATGTATATACTATCAATCAATATGAAAACATTATATAATCAATCTCATTCAACACATCTATATATGTATATATCACTATTATGTTCATACTTAAGATGAATTATATAATCACTTCATGAACTAGTAATCTATATGAATATTTCATACCATTATTACAATGCTAGATAGATTTGTATAATTACTCATCTTGTAACATATAATTATGCTTCATTTGATTACCAAATCGAATGATTCATTTCTTATCTTACCGAATCAGCTCTCTGGCCTTTAATCAATTTGCGTGATCTTTTCCATACTCTTGACATTCAATGTCGTATATAAGTGCATGCATTTCAACTTTGTAACATTTAATCAATTTCAATCATCATTAAACCCCTTATTAACATGACTAGGGCTCGAACGAATACACGGATCCAACCAACACACCAATTTGATACTCAATGTCTCATCAGAATGTCTGAAATAAGTAAATTCGCCCAACGCTCATCAATTTAACTAAAGTACTAATTGTGCCTAGCACTCGTCAGAATGTTCGTAGGAAAATTGCACCCAACTCCCATCGACATATAGTCAAAGTAATCCTGTTCTCAATCTATCCTATGACATGTCAATTATACCCAACCCTGCCCGAACAGTTAATAGCGCAACCAATTATCCAATTCATCAAATAACTCAAATTACATTTTATCATTTTCAATTCATCAATCAGTTTATCATTTCATTACATAACATAGCACGATTCAACCCAATTCAAAGCAAATTTCATCATTTCATCAAGTTCCACTATTTTTAATTCTATTCAATTTAGTCTTCTATCTCGATAATCAATCACAATCAGACCAATTCAATTCAATTGAATCAATCATGCATCAATTTAATTTTTTATATTTACTTAAAATAGAAGCTGAATAATTAAAATAAAATTATAATTTGTAATATGCTTAAATTTATTATTAACTTGATTTATCTAATATGTTTATATTCACTCCTAAATAAAATTATCACCCGAAAAGAGCTAAAAATAGTTACATGTTTGTGTGTGATTATGTATGTATGTAATTGATTATTTGTAGCTTGTATGAAATTAAAAGTTATAAAATAACTTCTAAACAATAAAAGAAATAAAGCATAATATTAATTTAATATGTAACGACGAGATTAATGCATATAAATAGTTTGTAACCTCTATGAAGTTTAAAGTCATAAAATGCAAATGTGAATCTAATTAATTTCGAATCAAAATATTTTTTTCTTGGTTTAATATAATATTTGGTACTTGAAATTGACATTTTTCTTAATCCAATACCTAAACTTTTTTTTGGTGCAATTCGGAACTTAAACTTGTCAACTGTTACACAAGTTACACCAAAACGCTAACAGTGTTAATTTTTTTTATGAGGTGGCACACATAGTCAATGTATGGCTAACACATGACATATGAAACATCACAATTGCTGTTGGAAAATAATGGATGTCGAAACCACTTTTTAAAATAAAAATTTAGTTTCGACTTAAAAACGAAATTAAAAGGGCAACAAACAGAAATAAAAATAGAAGAAAGGCTAAATTTGTAACCGATTCAAAATTGTGGGACTAAACAGCAATTAAACGCACAAATTCAGGAATTCAAATCCAATTAATGGAAACGACACCATTCAACCAGCGATCTATATGGAATCTGTATCAAATATGCGGTAACAATTTAAAAAAAATGAAGAATAACTGAATTGAAATGATAGCCAATGCGGAGGGGCTTATTGCGCAAAAGACCATTGAACAAAATGGGCGGATCCTCCCAGGGTCGGATTGGGCCGCACACGGTTTGAGCAGATACGATGCCGTTTTGGGGGCCACTGATTCAGGCCCCAAACGACGTAGTTTAAATGCCCTATAAGAACTAATTTCAAAACCTTAAAATCATTTCAGCCGCATGACAAAAATTTAGGCACTTCTGCCTCTCAACCGTCGCGCCGCCTCAACAAATTCGAAGCCCTATTCAGCTCCGATTTGGACGGAACAAATAGGGCTCCGTCGTCGCCTCCGCGTAGGTAAGTATATCTCCCTTTTATTTCTTTTTTGATTTGCAAAGAGAAAAACAAAAGAAAACAAAGAAGACGAAAAAAAGAAATTGGAAAAATCACCTTCGTCTTATTTAGTTTCTTTGTATTTTTTTATTTCGTGCAGAATCAAAAAAAAAAAAAAGATCCCCCTTTACAGAAATGAATCGGCTTTTTATAGCCAAAATACTATGAATCTACCACCAAAATAAAATACAAAAATCTCTTCAATTACACTGGCCCTTTTCTATTATTGCTTCTAGT
Organism: Gossypium raimondii; assembly: GCF_025698545.1. Lineage (NCBI taxonomy): Eukaryota > Viridiplantae > Streptophyta > Magnoliopsida > Malvales > Malvaceae > Gossypium > Gossypium raimondii. Next base: position 2,704,340 of record NC_068577.1, on the reverse strand, counting down.
GCCTTCTCTTACGGTTTGTGGTTCATTGCAGGTACATACTGGAAGGAGAACGTGCGTGGCGTGTGCAGAGGGCAATAACCGTTGGCACACACGCGCGGAAGGGCCTGATTCGTCTGTAGCGCTATTGAGGCAGGGAGGCTAGGGTTTTTCTGCATGTGTGTTGTTAGGGCGAGGTATTGGGCTGTTTGTATTGGGTCATTTGGATTGTAATTGGGTTAACAATTTGGGCTTGTAATTTGGGCTGGGGTTATTTGTAATTGGACTGGACACATATAGTTTATAAATTATTTTAGTTTGGTGTTCTTTTATTTATGGCTTTGGGCCCGAACTAAAATTGGGTATTACAATAAATATTGTGGAACTTTGAGGCATATTATTTTATTGATAAAATTGTAGGTTTGAATAATAAATTATGGATTTATATTCTATATAATATGCTCAAAATTGTTGAGTGATGAATGATAAATTGATACTCAAATTAAACAATAGTTCTATCTCTTGATGAACAGTTGAATCTCTTGGTGAACAGATTCATTGCTTTTGGTTTAATATTGCATCTTTTCATTTATTGTGTCTGTTCACTTATATCTATTAACTTTTCAAAAAACTCTTCATGAATCGGTCTAAATTTCTTTATTCGTTTCCTCTCCTCTATATAAAGCCAAGTTAGGAGACTTCCAAAACACATCATAAAAAACCATCAATATTAAAAAAATCCTCTAAATTGATTCCTCTTGGTGATAGAGAAAGGCAAGATTGAGTTCGATTGATCACTTGTTGTGCTACTACTGTGATCGTTTGTTGTTATATCTTGGGAGACAGACATCCAATGTTACTCAAAGCACCAAGGAGAGGTCGAATCTGTCTTAAGGAAACTATTCATACAGGCCTCAACAAAATTCTTTTTCTAATTTTCAACTCTGTCCGATTACAAGTATTCTGTAGGTTATTGCTACTTCATTGTATTGCATTATTATTGTTACTGACATATTAATATTATATACAATATTATATTTTCTTACATTCTTAAGACAAATTATTTGTTATAGTTTTAATCTAAGGCGTACATGTCACCATCGTAACTTATTTAGGTTGGTTTATACTTCTGTTTCAAATTTTAATTTATTTACGGATTCTGGTTCTTCATTCTGAATATAGAAAAATGTTTCATACATCAAACAACTCATCCAATTCAAAGGTTGAGGCGATTATCACTGCTCAGGCTCAGGCTATGAGCCAAACGTTACCTGTGACTATGAGTCACAATGAAAAGCCTGCAAAATTCACTGGAAAGAATTTTAAAACATGGCAACAAAAAATGTTATTCTATTTGACCATGTTGAATATGACAAAATTTCTGAAGGATGATCCTCTTATTTTTAGAGAGGATGAGGAAGATGCTATTACCACTTTCAACATTGCCGAAGCATGAAACCACACTAGACTTGTCCATGGACTGGTTCAGGCCGGACCCGAAAAATTTTTCGACCCGCCTCCTAGGCCCGGGAGGGCCCGGCCCAAAATATGGGCCTGAAATTTTGCCCAGGCTCGGCCCGGCCCATTTTTAAAATAAACATTAAAAATTTATTTTAAAAATAAAAAAAATTATTTTAAAAGTATTTTAAAATTAAAAAATAAAAATAAAAAATATATATTTATTATATTCGGGCCGGGCCCGGGCCAAAAAAGTGGTGCCCGAGGCCCAGCCCGTTTTTTAAACGGGTCTCGTTTTTTTGCCCAAGCCCATATTTCGGGCCTATATTTTTACCCGAACCCTCCCATATTTCGGGCGGGCCGGGCCGCCCGGCCCATGAACAGGTCTAAACCACACATGTGAATTCACTATTAATCATATAAAAAAAAGGTAAAAAAATATAAATTTGTTGAGAAGTAAAAAAATTTTAAACTTCGTACTCGTAGTAACTTCTATCAAAAGTAACTTCCAAACAATAAAAAATTAATGCATATAAATAGTTTGTAACTTCTATAAAGTTCAATTACCAATTTATTTATATACAAATAGATTTATTTATACATAAGAAACAAATAAAATATAATAAAATTAAAATTTATAAATAAACTTTGTTTTTTTTTTTTTTGCTTTTGTTTGCATTATAAGTTCAAGATGACCAATACATAATTAACTAAAAATTAATTATATATAAATAGATTTATTTATAAATTAAATAAGAAATAAAATAACTAAAATATAATAATATTTAAAACATATAAATAAATAAATTAACTTTTTGCAAAATTTCTAAATAACCCTTATTAAGTTTAATATCTAAATTATCCTTATTGATTTTTGTACTATCTAAAATACCCTGTTAAATCCTATGGTTCTTTAGGAGTTAGTTTTATATAATACGCAGATTATGCTGCTTTATTTAAATTTTATCTAACATATTTTAATATAAAGAACAAAAGTTAGAGATTAATTTATCATATCGACAGTTAAATCGCTATAAAAGTTATATGAAAAATTATTGATAATGGATATTGTTATAATAAATGTCGATTATAGTAATAGAATGATTGCAAAATAAGAAAAATAAGAAAACATAAATTTCATGTGAAAATTTTTGGGAAAAGAAACACGGAAAGAGAAAAAAATTCACTAATGTTGAAAAATAATGATATAAGAGGAGTTTTGACTACATCTATTTAATGGTTGAAAAAACTTGTTATAATCAAAATCAAAGAGTAGAAGTATAGTTCTATACGGACTCAACTTACATGGAATATTTTATCACTGTATTTATTTCTTCAACAAGTGACGAGATTCGAGTCACACAAACTCTAAAAGATACCAAATGTTAATACCATAAATTTTGGAAAACATGAAAGTCTGGAAATTAAATTATAAATTTTTGTAAGTTTGGTAACTAAATTGAGGCTACCTCTATAATAGCTAGCACCTCCACTTAACTTGGGTCAACACATGATGAAAATGTAATTAAGCTGTTGCTATGCAAGTCCTCAAAACACCTCCAATACCTTCAACTCCAGTGTCCATCATTACAGATCCATTGGTATTAAATTTCAACTAATCTCGAGTATGAGGATGCAAGAAACCACCTCACATTGCATTTTTTTTTTCCATAGAAATGGACTTAATTGAATTTGACAAATTGTACGCGTTGGGAGGGTATAGAAGCTGTCAATGCCCCCACTTAGCCACCCTGATTGATCCCGTTTTGAACGCTACTGGATAACTATTTTTAACTATTTTTTCCTAAAGAAAATTCTTGCTGTTCGTCATACTCCTTTTTTTTACTTTTCTGCATTTTCTTGGTGATTTCATAAACGAAAAAGAATTATTTTCCTTCAATATGATAGCATGAATTATATAGGTTAGTCAAAGTTGACGCCATTGTTGCAGCTAATTTACTTTTCCCTGGTAAGCCATTGCTCGCCTTAGAGAGCAAAGATCATGAATACCAATTCTTGTAGCGCCTTTCTAATGATCACTCTTTTGATGCCACTGATCACTTCGGCGTTAGTTTTTGTTGATGCTGAAATCATGGACTACCCCTCATTTGTTGATGGCCCGAAATCTTGGAGAATCCCTCCATCATCTGACTATAATTTCAGGGAGTCATTTGGTGTGAAGCCGATCCTTGTTAATGGGACGTTTGTCTGTGGTTTCCATTGCAGCTATGATGGTGACAATTGCCTATTTGCTATCTCCATCTTCAGCACGAGTTACGATGGTCATATCAGATCTTCTCCACAAGTGGTATGGTCGGCTAATAGAGGCTATCCAGTTGAGAGTCAAGCACAGTTGCAACTCACTCATGATGGCAAGTTTTGGTTGTTAGATGCTTACAATGTTTCTGTTTGGGACGCACTCATCTTTGATACGTCAAGGTTAAACTTGAGTGCGGAGGGAAACCTCATGCTGCTTAACAAAGCCAGTGACATGGTTTGGCAGTCATTTCACCACCCAACGGACTCTTTAGTTCTTGGTCAAAGTTTAATGCTACAGCATCCATTGACGACCAATGTATCGCTACCGAATTCAAGTATTGTTTCGTATGAATTTGCTATCAATGCTTCTGTTAACTACACTGCTTCTTTGGTTACTTATGGTGAACCCACTTTCACTGCTTCTATGGTAACTTATGGTGAATCCACTGCATCTATGGATCCCTATTACGTAAGTCCTATCTTGTCTTATGTTGATCTTGAATTCCAAAAAGGAAAGTTCGGGAGTTTCCCGTGCCAGCCTCAGCTAAGTTTATACAGTTGGGAAGTGATGGCCACTTGAAGGCATATGAGTGGAAAGATCCCAAGTGGGAGGGCACTGATCTACTCCCCATTGATCCATGTAGTTATCCATTCGCATGTGGAAATTATGGCGTTTGCTTAAAAGAGGGATGCAGTTGCCCTGTTGATGCAAATGAAAATGGAACTACTTATTTTAAGCCAATAAATTATACAAAGCCAGATCTTGGATGTTATGCAGTTTCACCAATCTCTTGTGAGAGTTCTATTCATCAGAGTTTTCTCGAGCTACAAGGCTACAATTTTCATCCCGTGAAAAAATATTTGATCTCTGAGACAAAAACTTTAAAAGAATGTAAAGCACTCTGTTTAAACAACTGTTCTTGCGAAGCCTTTATGGATACAGAGGGTTCCTGCTATTTTCTGTCTGGAGGATTGTCCATCGCGAAAAGTTATTCTAGCGGCTATGGTACTTACAATGACAACTCAGCTTTTATAAAGGTGCAAAGTTCTCCAATTTCACAGAGTTCTAACAAGAATGTTTCATCACCCAAGTATACATCAGTTATTGTGGGCTCAACTCTTGGAGCTATCTTTGGTGTGTTTCTTATATGCGCTTTCATTATTCTAGGATTTAGAAAAGGGTTCCAAGAAGTTGAGGAAGATTATCTAGACAACATGCTGGAATGCCAACTAGATTCTCATATGAAGAGTTGAAGAACGTCACCAAAAATTTTAGCAACAAGATTGGTGAGGGTGGTTTTGGGTATGTGTTTCATGGAACCTTACCTCCGGGATCTGAAGTTGCAGTCAAGCAGCTTGTTGGCTTTGGTGCAGTTAACAAGTCATTTGTAGCTGAAGTTCAAACAATTGGAAGCATTAACCATTTCAATTTGGTAAGTTTGGTTGGATTTTGTGCTGAAAAATTCAACAGGCTTTTAGTCTATAAGTACATGGCTAATGGATCGTTAGACCGATGGATCTTCTATAAAAACCAAGAATCGCTCTTAGATGGCAAATTAGAAAGAAGATCATTATAGATATAGCCAAAGGACTAGCCTATCTTCATGAAGGTTGCAATCAAAAGATAATTCACTTAGACATCAAACCTCAAAATATCCTTCTAGATGAGAATTTCAATGCCAAAGTTTCAGATTTTGGGTTGTCTAAGCTAATTGGAAGAGACCAAAGTCGGGTCGTAACAGCTATGAGGGGAACCCCTGGTTATATGGCTCCTGAATGGTTAAGCTCAGTTATAACTGAAAAAGCAGATGTCTATAGCTTTGGTATTGTGGTCCTGGAAATTCTATGTGGGAGACCAAACGTCGATAAATCTCAGCTAGAAGAGGATATGCATTTACTGAGACTTTTTAGGAGAAAGCAAGAAGAAGGGCTACTGTTGGATTTAGTCGATCAATGCAGCGATGATATGCAGTCGAATGCAACCGAAGTTGTGGAGATGATGAAGGTTGCTGCATGGTGTCTGCAAAATGAATATGCCAGGAGGCCTTCCATGTCCGCAGTGGTGAAACTTTTTGAGGACTCAAATTACGTTGCAAGTAACTTGAATGAAGATTTTCTAAATGGATTAACGTGGGAAATTGTGGGGAGTTTTGCTTCACAAGTTTCACCCTCTATATTATCTGGGCCAAGGTGATGAATATGGACATGGAGGAGATGTTCTAGGATGATATTGATGAAGATGGGATCAATTTAGATTTGTCATTGTTTCCCTTTTTAACTTTTGCTAGTGTTTACTTGTCCGCTCTCAAAATCTGATCATTCTCCTACTGGTAAAAGATAAGGATGATGTAGAATCATGTTCAAATTGCTGTAATAACCAATCAAGTTCTTGCTTTCAGTTGTATTGTCAGTTGCTTATTCCTTTGTGGATTACTGTAATAACAATGATCCTGTTAGTGCTTCCATTTGTACTATCAGTTGCAACTAGACATAGTCCACTCAATTTTCATGGTTTTAATTCGCGAAGATATTTGGTCTAGTAAAGATAATTTCAAGAGTCATAGTATAAAAATTTAGTAGTAAAAGAAGTTCACTTGATGAAAGATTTTTTTTTTATCACATACCATGTTGAAGAGTTCTGATTAGGGTGTAATTCAAGATCATGCTAATGGAGATTCACAAGTCTACAACTCTCTTGAAGAGTTGTTTTATCTATAAGTTAGAAAAAGCGCTAAAATATTCATTAAAGCAACTTATTTGATTGCAAATTGTTTATAAATCCATTGATTGGGTGACTTATGCTTTCAGTTTTTAGGATGTTTGGTAATAACTTGAGAGCAGGTTGTCAAGACTTAAGAAGTGGAAGGTGTCTTCTCCTTGTAGTAAGCTTAGGAGGTGTGCCGGTGTCACAGGTCACGGATCAAAGCCCGTATTGAATGTGCTAAGAGTATCTCATAGAGGTCAATTGATGAAATGAGGTTCATTCGATTCACTTTTACTTGAAGCCTTGGTGGCCAAGTAAAGTACTTAAGAGAAAATTTAAGGCTTTCAGGATAAATAAGGAAACCAATATTAGAAGATATTATAATGATAAGATTTGATTTTGTAATCTTAAAGGATTGAGTCAATCCCTTAAGAATCTCAATTCTAAATTAGCTCTCTAATATTGATCGTTGATGTAACTCAATCTGTATCGTTAGTTTTGAGTGAATTCAACTATAAATAGAGGCATTCTCATTAGTTATCCTCTAAATAGAGGCATTCCCTCTCATTAGTTATCCTCTCAGGATACTCAATTTTAATCCTTTATAGTAATTGAATACAATTGAGAGTATTTACTCAAATACTTGATGTGTGTTGCTTTCTTGTAGTATTTTCTGTTCTTTCGTTGTTATTTCGTTTTGAGTTGTTTTCACATTATTTTCGGTGCGTTAGAGAATTTCTATCGAGAATTTTCGTTTTTGCGAGAGTTAAACTGATTTAAGTAGATTTAAAATTAAAAAAATGCCTAAAACTACACAGATTGTAAGACTAAAGTTCTAACCCCGTGACATTAGTAAGTGTATGGGATGCCTTCTTAAACCCTAAAGTAGAGGATTATTTTGGGTGTGGGCTTCCTTTATTATCGGGCTTCTACTAATGTGTCATAAGGTCATCTTATTGATGTCTTTTGCTCTCAACATGAGCTTAACGAAGGCCCTCTTGCAAGTTTATAATAGCCAAAATTGGATTCAAATCAGTTCTGTATATGTTTCCAAGTGTTTGATTCAAGTTTATGAACCACCTTTATCATTTGGTGTTTGGTGCTTTCGGTATCTTGATATGTTTGCCATCATTATAATAATATTTATCATATTTTTTTAATTTTTATTATTTCTTAATAAAATTTTAATTATTTTTAAAATGTTTATACAAATTTTAATGATTTTTATATATTTTTTAATATTTATAGATGAGACATGCCATGTCAGAATATTTATCAATGTGGCATGTCACATGTTACTTTTTGATTGGTTCTGTATACTCTTAGAGGTGAATCTAAGGAGGGACTGCAGGGCCGAGCCCCCTAAAATGTAAAATTACTATTTAGGCCATTAAATTATTAAAGATAAAATTACACTTTGACTTGGGTCAACACATGGTGAAAATGTAATTAAGCTGTGGCTATGCAAGTCCTCAAAATACCTCCAATACCTTCAACTCCAGTGTCCATCATTACAGATCCATTGGTATTAAATTTCAACTAATCTCGAGTATGAGGATGCCAAGCAACCACCTCACAATATTGCATTTTTTTTTTCCATAGAAATGGACTTATTTGAATTTGACAAATTGCACGCGTTGGGAGGGTATAGAAGCTGTCAATGCCCCCACTTTTTTAACTATTTTTTCCTAAAGAAAATTCTTGCTGTTCGTCATACTCCTTTTTTTTACATTTCTGCATTTTCTTGGTGATTTCATAAACGTAAAAGAATTATTTTCCTTCAATATGATAGCATGAATTATTTAGGTTAGTCAAAGTTGACGCCATTGTTGCAGCTAATTTACTTTTCCCTGGTAAGCCATTGCTCGCCTTAGAGAGCAAAGATCATGAATACCAATTCTTGTAGCGCCTTTCTAATGATCACTCTTTTGATGCCATTGATCATTTCGGCGTTAGTTTTTGTTGATGCTGAAATCATGGACTACCCCTCATTTGTTGATGACCCGAAATCTTGGAGAATCCCTCCATCATCTGGCTATAATTTCAGGAAGTCATTTGGTGTGAAGCCGATCCTTGTTAATGGGACGTTTGTCTGTGGTTTCCATTGCAGCTATGATGGTGACAATTGCCTATTTGCCATCTCCATCTTCAGCACGAGTTACGATGGTCATATCAGATCTTCTCCACAAGTGGTATGGTCGGCTAATAGAGGCTATCCAGTTGAGAGTCAAGCATAGTTGCAACTCTTTCATGATGGCCAGTTTTGGTTGATAGATGTTTGTTGAGTATGATTCCTATTTTAGTTAAATTTGAGAAATAATATTTTAGTTAAACTCTATTTATTTGTTTCAATCAAATTTTGATTAGTCTAGATTATTTTATTATTTGATGAATGTCTTTGATATGAGCCTCGATCTTTGATCTGTCTATTTGATTTGATTGACATTTGTTAATGATGGTTAATGCATCACCTTCAAACACTTATATTAATTAGACTAAATTGATAAAAAATGTTAAATGAACAAAATAGGAAAGATATTTTTTAAAGTGATGTGCTTATACATCTTTTATTATATCAATTTTCATAGTTATTATAAGGCTTAATAATATAAAAGTTTTCAAACTTTTTCAAAAAAGTAATTTTGCATTCAATTCAATATTTGAACTTTCAAAATGCATCAAAAAGTCTCTCAAGTTTTTCAAAAAAAACAATTAAGCCCTTTCCTTTTTTTTTTCCTTTTTGCATTCAATTAGTTACTTAAACCATCAAAATGCATCAAAAAGGCCATTTGATCATTAACTTTAACGGTTGACCGTTAAATTTAATCACCCCTAATTTTTTTAGTTAAAGTCACAACATGTCACATCTACAACGTGATGTGTGAAAAAGAAAGAAAGAAAATTAATAAAAATTATAAAAAGTATTAAATTGTAATAAAATATAAAATGGTAAAAAAATTATAAAAAAATTGTAAAATTTTATAAAAATTATAAATTATATAGAAATATAGAAAAAATTATAAAAAATGTAAAGAAATATAAAATCGTAAAATTATTTTTTAAATATATCGTACCAAAAGAAGTATTTTATAATTTTCTATACTTTTACTGATTTTATTTTTATCATCTTTCGCCACATGTTATGTTGTGTTGTAACACGTAATGGCTTTAATTGAAAAAATTGGAGTCATTAATTTTAACGATCAACAGTTAAAGTTAATGACTAAAGGTTTTTTATGTATTTTATAATTTTTATTTTTTATAAAATTTACAATTTTTATATTTTCTTACTAATTTAATAATTTTAATAATTTAATATTTTATTAAAATTAATAATTTTATAATTTTTTGCTTTTTATATTGTATAAATTTTTATTACATATCATGCCGTGATTATAACACGGGATAGCTTTAACTGAAAAAATTAAGAACAATAACGTCAACTATTAAAGTTAACATCAAAAGATTTATTTGATACATTTTGACATACCTAATTAAGTGAAAAAAAAAAGAGAGCAAAAACTTAATTAATTTTTTTTTAAACATTGATTGATTCCATTTTGAACGCTACAGCATAACTATTTTCATTTTTCCTAGAAGAAAATTATTGTTTTGGAAATTTCAGCTCTTTCGTGGTGATTTCTTCAAGGAATTATAGCATGAATTATTTAGTTTATTCAAGTAATTTAGTCTTCCCTGGAAAGCCATTGCTCGTCTTCGAGAGCCATGATCATGAATACCAATACCTCTAGTGCCTTTGTAATGATCACACTTTTGATTCTACTGATCATTCCGTCCTCATTTTTTATTGACGCCGAAATCATGGACTACCCTTCATTTGTGAATGGCCCGAATTCATGGAGAAACACTCCCTCGACTGACTTTAGCTTCTGGGAGTCAGCCGGTGTGAGGCCGATCCTTGTTTATGGAATGTTTGCCTGTGGTTTCCACTGCAGCTTTGTTGGTGAAAATTGCCTATTTGCTGTCTCCATCTTCAAGAGTAGTTCTGAAGGTAATTCCAGCTTTTCTGCCCAAGTGGTATGGTCCGCTAATCCGAACAATCCAGTTGAGATGCAGGCACTCTTGGAACTCACTTCAGAAGGCAAACTTAACTTGAAAGATGCAAACAATACTGTGGTTTGGTCCCCGAGCACCCCAGGCAAGTCCATTTCCAGGTTAAACTTAACTGCAGAGGGAAACCTCATGCTGTTTGACGAAACCAACTACATCGTTTGGCAGTCCTTTGACCATCCAACGGACTCTTTAGTTCGTGGTCAAAGGTTAGTGTCAGGGCAGAAATTGAGGGCCAATGTATCCTCAGCCGATTCAAGTGAAAGCCTGTACTCATTTGCTGTCATTGATGGTAAATTCGTTGCTTATATGGATTCAGATCCTTCCCAATCCTATTACCAAAGTTCTTCTATTCTCTCTACTGAACCTGAATTCAAAAATGGGCAGTTCGGGAGTTTCCACGTAGCGGACTCAGCTAATTTTATACAGTTGGGAAGTGATGGCCACTTGAAGGCATATGAGTTGAAAGAGTCGGGGTGGGAGGGGACTGATCTACTCCCCATTGATCCATGTAGTTACCCATTAGCATGTGGAAATTATGGCGTTTGTTTAGAAAAGGGATGCAGTTGCCCTGACGATATAAGTGAAAACGAAGCAGTTTTTTTTAGGCCAATAGATTTTACAACGCCAAATCTTGGGTGTTCTGCAATTTCACCAATCTCTTGTGAGAGTTCTCTTCTTCAGAGCTTTCTCGAGCTCAGTAGCGGCTATTCTCAACGCGTGTATACCTCGTTGTTCTCCAACACAATAGCATTAGAAGATTGTAAGGAAGCCTGTTTAAAGAACTGTTCTTGCAAAGCTGCTACATATCGAAAGGGCTCCTGCTATTTTCTTTCTCAAGTGGACTCCCTCAAGAAAACTAATTCCAGCGACTTGACTTTTATAAAGGTGCAGAATTCTACAATTTCAGACACATTTCCCTGAAAGAAAAAAGCAGAATACATCAGTTATTGTGGGCTCAACTCTTGGAGCTATCTTTGGAGTGTTTCTTATTTGCACTTTAATTTTTCTAAGATTTAAAAAAGGGTTTCAAGAAGTTGAGGAGGATTTTCTTGACAACATGTTAGGAATGCCAACTAGATTCTCTTATGAAGAGTTGAAGAATGTCACCAAGAATTTTAGCAACAAGCTCGGTGAAGGTGGATTCGGGTCTATTTTTCAGGGAACATTACCTTCTGGTTCTGAAGTTGCAGTGAAGCATCTTGTTGGTTTCGGTCCAGTTAACAAGTCCTTCATGACTGAAGTTCAGACAATTGGAAGCATTCACCATTTCAATTTGGTAAGTTTGGTTGGATTTTGTGCCCAAAAATTCAACAGGCTTTTAGTCTACGAGTACATGGCTAATGGGTCCTTAGATAGATGGATCTTCAATAAAAACCGAGATCTTGCCCTTGGTTGGCAAATTAGAAAGAAAATCATTTTAGATATTGCTAAAGGACTAGCCTACCTTCATGAAGATTGCAACCAAAAGATAGTTCACTTAGACATCAAACCTCAAAATATCCTTTTAGATGAGCATTTCAATGCCAAAGTTTCAGATTTTGGGTTATCTAAATTAATTGGAAAAGACCAAAGTCGAGTCATAACAACTATGAGGGGAACCCCTGGTTATATGGCTCCTGAATGGTTAAGCTCGGTCATAACCGAAAAGGTAGATGTCTATAGCTTTGGTATTGTTGTCCTAGAAATCTTGTGTGGGCGACGAAACGTCGATGAATCTCATCTGGAAGAAGATAGGCATTTATTGGGGCTTTTTAAGAGAAAGCAAGAAGAAGGGCAACTCATGGATTTAGTCGATAAGTGCAGCGATGATATGCAGTCGAATGCTGCCGAAGTTGTGCAAATGATGAAGGTTGCTGCATGGTGTGTACAAACTAAACATGCAAGAAGGCCTTCCATGTCCATAGTGGTGAAGCTTTTTGAAGGCTCAGTTGATGTTGCAGGTAACTTGAATGAAGATTTTCAAAATGGATTAACTCCTGAAGCTATGGAGACCTTTGCTTCGATAGTTTTACCATGTTTGTTATCTGGGCCAAGGTGATGATCATGAACAGGAGATCCATCTTCGAATATAGTTGATGACTATGAATGTAATGTAATGAAAGGGATGTTCCCAAACTCAAAGGTTGTGGAATATTGTCTGTTTTCATTATTGATTATATAGAAGAATTTATCATATTATCTGGTAGATCCATCCACTGATAGCATCAAATTAGGTAGCTAAAAGAATATTAAAAAAAAAAATTTATTTGTTAAATTAGAATTCATGTTGAATTTTCAAGTCTAAAATCTTTTGTATTCCAGTTTCTCAACGAACATACACATATCTCTGTGATTCCAGCTGCTCACACTCTTCATCTCACAACTGATGCAACACAAACCGAAAGTTCAAAGCTATGGCTTCCCTTTGAACCATAAAATGCTTAGTTCAACCTCGAAATTGTTCATGGCAGCATCATGAAACTCAGATTGTAACATTGTGACACTCTTAAAACCTCTCGACAGGTTATGCCTCACAATACCAAGTCCCTCGCCTCTATAATGATCATTCGGACAAATGGAGGCCCACGACCCCCCAGGGCATTTTGCAACAGCAGAGATGAATTGAGGACTCATCTCGTAGAAAGCATCCATGTATGACATTGCAATACAATAATTGCATTAACATTACTCTATACATGTCAAGTTAGGGTGAAATCAATGGAAGGTTTCTCCACTTTAAGAAAAAGTAAGTCAACCCCACTCTCCCCCTTCCTTTCTATTTCGTCCCCTGCAACGACAGGTAAAATTAAGGAAATTTCTTCTCTGAGTGAGGGTACCTGCCGGCTTCAACAATCGCTTTGTCGCTGAGAAGAACTTACAGATAAATTCGAAGTTTTGCTCTTCCTTCGTCCTTTTGGCCATTACAGACAATAGTTGGCTTTTGCATCTCAAGTGATTGCAGTGTTGTAGATGATTACAGACAATTTGAAGTGTTGCATCTCAATTAATAACAATCTATAATTGCGATGCCTGTTTTATGATTTCAAGTTTCATAGTTGTTGTATTAACTTTTGTTACATGTATAAGTTTAATGAACAATACACATGCGACTGAAATAAGGCGTTGACAAAAAGTGAACATTTTACAGATTAAGTCTTATTGCTCTCACCCCCGCTACATTGTTTGACCCTTGCAGAGTAGGTCTTATTGCTGTCTCCCCCACTACATTGATTGACCATTTTGAACGTTAATGGATGACTACTTGTTTTCCAAAAGAAAATCCTTGCTATTCCTCAAACTCGTATTTGACTTTTCTCCTCTTTCTTGGTGATGTTTTAGAAGAAAATTGCATACATGTTTTTCCTCAATATGATAGCATGAATTTGTTTTCGTTTATCAAGCTTGAAGCCATTGTTGCAGCTAATTCACTCTTCCCTGGAAAGCTGTTGGCTCTTCTTAGAGAGCAATGACCATGATTATGAATGCCTTTAGCTACTTTCTGATGATCACACTTTTGATTTTACTGATCGTACCGTCATCATTTTTTATTGATGCTGAAACCAAAGAGTATCCATCATTTGTCAGAGGACCAAATTCCTGGAGAATCACTCCCTCATCTGACTTTAGTTTCCCAGAGACCGACATTAGTGTGATGCCGGTCCTTGTTAATGGGATATTTGTGTGTGGTTTCCACTGCAGCTATCATGGTAATACTTGCCAATTCGCTATCTCCATCTTCAATACCAGTTTTAATGGTGATTATAGATTTCCTCAATCTAGCTTTCCTCCCCAAGTGGTATGGTCAGCTAATCGGGACAAACCAGTTGATGTTCAGGCACTGTTGGAGCTCACTTTTGAAGGCAAATTTATGTTGAAAGATGCTAACGATACTTCGGTTTGGTCCCAAGGCACAGTAGGCAAGTTGGTTTCAAGGTTAAACTTGACTGCAGAGGGAAACCTTATGCTGCTTAACAAAGCCGACCACATTGTTTGGCAGTCGTTTGACCACCCAACCGACACTTTAGTTCGTGGTCAAAGGTTAGTGCCAGGGCAGAAATTGAAAGCCAGCATATCCCCAGACGACCCAAGGGAAGGTTTGTATGCATTTGCTATCAGCCGTGGTGTATTCACTGCTTACATGGATTTAAATCCTCCCCAAATCTATTACTCAAGTTCTGTGGAAGATAATGTTGAATTCAAAAATAAATGGTTTGGGTCTTTCTATGTGGGAGATTGGGGTAGTTTTATACGGTTGGGAAATGATGGGCACTTGAAGGCATATGAGTTGACAGAATCTGGGTGGGAGGGGATTGATTTACTGGGCCTTGATCAATGTAGTTATCCATTGCCATGTGGGAAATATAGCCTTTGCTCAAAAGAGGGATGCAGTTGCCTTGACACTGTAAGTGAAAGCGAAACCACTTTTTTTAAGCCAATAAATTCTACAAGCCTAGATCATGGGTGTTATGCAGTTTCACCCATTTCTTGTGAGCCTTCTGTTCGTCATAGTTTTATCGAACTCAAGGGGGGCTATTCTCAACCCATATATAGCTCTTTATTCTCCGACACAATCATAACATTAGAGATTTGTAAGGAAACGTGTTTAAAGAATTGTTCTTGCAAAGCTGCTATATATAATCTGGGTTACTGCTATTTTCTATCTCAAGTATTCTCCATTGAGAAAAACTATTCCAGTGACTATTACAGCAACTCAGCTTTTATAAAGGTGCAGAATTACCCTGAAAAGAAACGACAGAATGGGGCTGTTATTGTGGGTTCAACACTTGGAGCTGTCCTTGTTGTGCTTCTTATCTGCGGCTTATTTTTCCTACGAGCTGAAAAAGGGTTTGAAGAAGCTGAAGAGCATTGTTTAGACAACATGTTGGGAATGCCAACTAGATTCTCATATGAAGAGTTGAAGAACATTACCAAGAATTTTAGCAACAAGCTTGGTGAAGGTGGATTTGGTTCGGTTTTTCATGGAATCTTACCTCTGGGCTCTGATGTTGCAGTGAAGCATCAATTCAACATTGGTGCCGTTAACAAGTCCTTCATAGCTGAAGTTCAGACAATTGGAAGCATTCACCATTATAATTTGGTAAGTTTGGTTGGATTTTGTGCTGAAAGTTCTAATAGACTTTTAGTTTACGAGTACATGGCTAATGGATCGCTAGACCGATGGATCTTCAATCAAAATCGAGATCTTGATCTTGGTTGGCAGATTAGAAGGAAAATCATTTTAGATATAGCCAAGGGATTAGCCTATCTTCATGAAGAGTGCAACCAAAAGATAATTCACTTAGACATCAAACCTCAAAATATCCTTTTAGATGAGAATTTTAATGCCAAAATTTCAGATTTTGGGTTGTCGAAATTAATCGGAAAAGACCAAAGTCGAGTCATAACAGCGATGAGGGGAACCCCTGGTTATATGGCTCCTGAATGGTTAAGCTCGTGTATAACCGAAAAGGTAGATGTCTATAGCTTTGGTATTGTTGTCCTAGAAATCTTATGTGGACGACGAAACGTTGATGTATCTCAACAGGAAGAAGATATGCATTTATTGGGACTTTTTAAGAGAAAGCAAGAAGAAGGGCAACTCATGGATTTAGTCGATAAGTGTAGCGATGATATGCAGTCGAATGCAGCCGAAGTTGTGGAGTTGATGAAGGTTGCTGCATGGTGCTTACAAACTGAATATGCGAGGAGGCCTTCTATGTCCACAGTGGTGAAGCTTTTTGAGGGTTCAGTTGATGTTACAGGTAGCCTGAATGAAGATTTTCTAAATGGATTAACTCTTGAACCTGTGGATACCTTTCCTTCAATAGTTTTACCTTCAATGTTATCTGGGCCAAGGTGATGATGATGGAGTTGGAGATCTTTGAATATAGTTCATGAAGATGGGATCGATGTAAGTTGAGGTATGTCCCCCAAACTCCAATGTTCCTAATTGCTTGTTTAGTGTCAGATGCTCGTTTTCATCCTGACCTTTGGGTCGAAAAATAAAGAACTCAAAGGTAGTGGAAGACTCTCTTTACTGTTTGTATTTATCTTAATCAAATTGTAAATTCGTTAATTTAATAGACGTGAATAATGACAAAAGAATAATCACATAATAAGAAAATAAAAACATACGGGCAGAGAAAAAATCCAGTATTATATTAAATGGGATTCAGTCGTAACTCCGATCGTCCTTACAGATTCTCTTATTTTTGCCATTGTATTTTATTATTTTAACAAGTGATGAGATTCACGATGTACAACTTTAACAATTATATTAAGGTTAAAATGTGCATATAGTCTTTGTAGATTTCGAAAATTAAGATTTCAGTCTTTGTACTTGTATTTTTAGGAATTTAATATTTTTGTTAAACTTGTATTTCTTTTTTTTAAATTTGTTGATGTGACATTTTGAAATAAAAAACTACACACATAATTATGTAATTAAAAAAATGAAATTAACTGAATTCAACAAGAAAATATTAAAATTATTAACGAACCAGAATTTTAAAATCTAAAAAAATAAAGGGATTAAATACAAGTATAGGAACTATATTCCTAATTTTTGAAAACTACAATCACTATAGGCATATTTTAACCTTATGTTAACGGCGTAGAGATCCATGAATGCTACTCGACTTTGATTCGATGTTTGTTATCTTTTGGATAAGCCATGCAATGTTTCCCCATGTTGAACTGTAAAATTCTGATTTAAAACTCAATAAATCAGTTTTTTCATGTTAGATTATTAAGAATAAAAATTAAATGTAAAAATATACTTAATAATATTTAATTTTAATTCTAATTCTAATTATTTTTAAATGTCATCCTAATTTATATTAAATTATAATTGTTTTAAATCTATAATTATCACAACTTCTATTTTATTTCAACTTTTTACTAATAATTCTAAATTAAATATTGTAATTATTTTTAAATATTAATTTAATAATATGATGAAAAATAAAATGTATTATGGTAGTCTAAGAATTTTTCCAAACTCGTACTTATATACATTTATTATAAATTATAAATGTAAAATTGTAACTTTGATTTGTTACATTTATTGGTTTATTTAAGGATAAAGAAAATCATACAAATGTTGAAATTTAAATATCAAAATTATTGAAAAGAATTATTTTATTTTATTTATTTAAATTTCAAAAAATATTTTTATTTATATTGCAAATATATTTTCTTTTTCTTTTATTTTTATTTTAGAAAGATATTGCAAATATATTTTAAAAATTCAAGTGGGTTGGGTCAAATTGATAGGAAAAACATGGCGGATCCAAAGTAGACCCATAAATACATGGATCAAAACATATTTCGGGCCTCAAATTCTTACGGAGCCCTAGTCCAAGAAACCTATTCCATTTCCCATTCCGACCCGAACCCGCTAAAATTTTAAACCCCACACGCTTATTAGAGCAGAGAGGTTTTTGGATTTTTAGGTTCGAACGTTTTCTTCCATCCCACTTCCTCAGCAGCCACACCATCAATGGGGAAAAACAAGAGATCCGATAAGAGACCCGAATCCGACCACTCACCTGCCACCGTCTTCGTCACCAACTTGGCTTACTCTTTTACGAACTCTCAGGTATTACTCCGTTCTGGGAATTTAGTGAGTCTTAGATTCTTCTTTGCATATGTAGAATTTTATATTTATATATATATTGTTTTTCCAGCTTGAAGAAACATTTAGCGATGTTGGTCCAATCAGGCGTTGCTTTATGGTTACGAAAAAGGGTATGATTTTATTTTATTATTATTTTATAATGATTTTAATAATTGGTTCATTAGTATACTGATATGTTCTTTCTATTGTTCATAGGGTCAACTGAGCATCGTGGTATTGCCTTCGTTCAATTGTAAGTTAATTTAGGTTCATTTTTATCTTCTTCCTTTTTTTCTTTTGATGGTGTTATTTTGTTTTGTTTTAGAACTTTTGAGCTTATCGTTGGGCTGAATTTTCATGTTTCATTTGGAGTTTAAGTTTCTTGTTTACCTTTTGCTGTCTATTTGTATATCTTCTGCAGTGCTGTTGCCGAAGATGCTAACCGTGCAATTGAGTTGAAGAATGGTTCTTCAGTTGGAGGTCGGAAAATTGGAGTTAAACATGCAATGCACCGTGCTTCATTGGAGCAACGACGGTCAAAGGCAACACAAGGTTTGTTTATTTCAATGTAGTTCAGGAGTTGTAAGCACATGTTATTCGACACTAATTACTAACTTTCTCAGATGATGCGACAAAGACAAAGAATGACAAAGATGGTCTTCTTACTTCAGCTGTAGAAGCACATGGTTCAGACCTGCCAAAATTAGGTTACTAAAGCTTTTATACTATTCAATTATAGTCCTTTGTTGTTAATTCTTATTAGTGACTTGGTTTGTTTTTGATATTTTGAATGCAAATATAGAGAAACCCGTGCAACCTAAAAAAGCAGCAACACTTTGTTCTGATCTAGCTGATAAAGAGAATTGTTCAGAGAAGCAGAGGTACTCAATTTGCTTGCTAATACCAAGTTTTGGAATTAGATATGGACTTTTAAACATTATCATGTAGTTCTTGGCAGTAAAATTTGAATTAATTTTCTCCCATGAATTGAATCTTTAGAATGCTTTATGTTTTTATTCATCATCATAAATTTAAAAAATACTCCTTTTTTTATGCACGTTTAGTTCTTTTCTTTTTGCTTAATACACGTTTAGTTTTTACTTGAGTATTATGATATTCACTCTCTGACATATCAGGGCATGACTTTTCTTCTGCTCTTTCAATGTTATGAAGGGTTGCTAGGACTGTTGTATTCGGTGGTCTTCGTAATGCTGAGATGGCAGAAGATGTTCACCGACTTGCAAAGGAGATTGGCACTGTTTGTGCTGTAACTTATCCTCTTCCAAAAGAAGAGCTTGAAGAACATGGTAAGCAAAAAGGTGTTCTTTGCTATCATTTAACTGAATTGTTCTTTTTACCCCCTATGACACCCCCTATGGTTAAAGCTCAAAAATAGAGAAGTGTTGCATTTGAAGAGCTCCTTGGATAAATTCCTGTTGGTGTAATCTATTACTTGCCTGTCATTTGCATGTGTATACACCATGGCTGTAATGACTTTCCGTACATACTTCGGTGCTTTCATTGTCCAGTTATATCCATTTACTGAAAATCTATGATATTGCAATATTTTGGTGCTTCCAAATTTGCCAATAGATATACTTTGTTCAAAGATTTGGCATATGGTTTCTGGATGGAAATTTACTGATAATCAAAGTCTTGATATGAAGAGTACATTAATTGTTGTGGAATAATTGCAAGCCATAAAATTCAAACTTTACTAGGTCTTGCACAAGATGGATGCAAAATGGATGCTTCAGCTGTACTTTTCACAAGTGTCAAATCAGCTCATACCGCTGTGGCAATGTTACACCAAAAAGAGATACATGGAAGCATTGTTTGGGCACGCCAGCTAGGTGGCGAGGTAAAGTAACCATGACAATGCAGTCATGCTGAAATTATTTGTGTTCATTAATTTCAGGTTCATACTCATTTATGCCTGAGATCTAATTATTTCTATCTGGTTCTTGTGATCCAGGGCTCTAAGACTCAAAAGTGGAAGCTCATTATAAGAAATCTTTCTTTCAAGGTTGTTTGATAATTGATGCTAATGGTGTATTATGATTATCCCTTTAGTTGATTTTGCCGGTTGAAACTCAAAAGTCTTAGACCTCTAAAGTAGCTCATTGAACTGCAGGCTAAATTAAGTGAGATAAAGGATATGTTTTCAGCAGCAGGGTTTGTTTGGGATGTCTTTATTCCACATAATTCTGAAACAGGGTATCTTCGCTTCATAGAAGATCATCTGAAATTTTCAATTAAATTTGTATTTTTTCAAATCATGTAACAGTCTCCCTCCTCCCCCCTTCCTTTTTTTTTCCTTTTTCTTTTTCCAGGTTATCCAAGGGTTTTGCTTTTGTCAAATTCACATCTAAACAGGATGCAGAAAATGTACTACTTCTGGATTATCCTTTTGTCTTAGATGTGAGGTGTTAGAGATTTTTTCTGCTATCTGTTTGAACATCATTTTCCATTTTCAGGCCATTCAAAAGTTCAATGGGAAGACCTTATGTAAAAGACCCATAGCTGTTGATTGGGCTGTTCCGAAGAAACTTTACAGTGCTGGTGGTAATACTGCTGTTACTTCGGATGATGGTTTGTGTCCTTAACTGAATTTTGTCTATTCATCAATATGTTTACTATCTTATTTCTTCTGTGAGCCATTGGCTGTTTCACTGAGAGCTGAATTAGTGATCTTAACCTTTTGGATCAATCATCCATATCAATTATCAGAAAAAAAGGGTCTATATTTCTTGTGTTTGTAGAAGTAGAGAAGATAAAAACATGAGATTAGAGAACTGTTTTAGGAAGTTAATTGCATACACAATAAGTTTCTTCTGCCATGCATGCTTTTCTAAAAGATTGTTATTTTTTGACTTTCTGATTGGTCATCAAAACTCTGCTTGAATATTCAGGTGATGTATATGTCTGTTTCTGTATCACATGCAAGCACATAGGCACACACAAGCCCACTGTAACAGAGTAGGAATATTTTATCTTTGAGTTTTAATATCAAATATGTGTTGATGTTCCTGGTTTATGTATAGCTTATGCCTTTGCTTAAGGGTAATTGATGTGTGTTATTTCATCTCTTATCTTCTATACTTGGCTTTTTATACGTAATGCATTTTTCTTGTTAAATTCTTCGGTAAAATTTTGGTCTCTTGCATTTACATTATAAGTTTGTAGTAAGACACCATCTCATTACTAGTGGCTTTACAGGGCAGCTGAATAATAAAGAGGAGGAAAGTGATGGTAGTAGCATTGATATGGAGGATGAAGGTGGGGATAGTGATAATGATAGTGATGATGGTATTGCTTCAAATGATTCAAATATGTCAGAGATGGAAAGGACATCGACAGCAGTGGATTTTGATAAGGAAGTAGACATTGCTAGAAAAGTGCTGAATAACTTGGTGACATCCTCTTCTAAAGATTCTCTTTCCCTTCAAGATCATGGGGTTCTGCCCAAGAGTGAAGACAATACTAATGTAGATGAAACCATCAATGTGCAAAATAAGTTACCCATTGAATCTGCAATAGGATCAGATGTGAGTAAACCTGAAAAATCTGGTACAAATAAACAAATAGATAGTGAAGAGGAATTGCAGAGAACAGTTTTCATAAGCAACCTTCCGTTTGATATCGACAATAAAGAAGTAAAAGAAAGGTTTTCTGGATTTGGGGAAGTGCAATCCTTTATACCAGTCCTTCATCCAGTTACCAAGTACTGACTCTAAATAGTTTGAAATGGTTTGCTTTCTTATTCCTTTAAATTAGTAAATACTTATGGTTCTTTTGCTCCCCTGGCAGGCGACCGAGAGGAACTGGTTTCCTCAAGTTTAAAACAATAGATGCGGCTACTGCAGCAGTTTCTGCAGCAAATGCTTCTTCTGGCTTGGGTATTTTTCTCAAAGGTAGACAGATCAAAGTGTTGAAAGCTTTGGATCGGAAATCAGCACATGATAAAGAATTGGAGAAGGCCAAAGCTGAGGAACATGACCTTCGTAACCTTTACTTGGCAAAGGTTGCTTAACTTGACAATTAACTGAATTTTCATAGATTTAATGTGTTTGTAGTATAGTTTTGACATTCTTGTTTTTCTGACTTAATAGGAAGGCCTTATAGTCGAGGGGACTCCAGCTGCTAAAGATGTTTCAGCTAGCGATATGGAAAAACGCCAAATGTAAGGATTTCTTTTATTTGTTTCCCTTGATATTATAAGTCAGATACTGAGCACAAGATTCTTCTGCCTATTTGCTGCACGATGCAAATCGGTTCTGTTGTATTGACCATTTTGTAGTTAAGAGATGTTTGGTCTGGCCAGGAATGATTTAAAAGGATAGTAAAAACAGAAGAGCAGATAAGAATAAAGTCAAATCAATGTTTCTGAATGTTTCTCTTTTAATTTTTCATATGGAAATGAATATGCGAGTCTGTTACAAAATCCTTAAACGTGATGTTGCTTCAAGTTTTGAAAGCAACTTGATATTGGTAGTTCTTAATTCTCCTGCTGATTCTCATGTGAAATTTCACTTACCTATTCCGTTTATTATAAGGCTTTTTGGATGTCTTGCAGGTTGCATGAAAAAAAGATGACCAAGCTTCAATCTCCGAATTTTCATGTCTCAAAGACAAGACTTGTTATTTATAATTTGCCAAAGTCCATGACTGAAAACGAATTGAAACAACTTTGTATCGATGCAGTTACTTCGCGAGCTACAAAACAAAAACCTGTGATACGACAGGTTAGATAAATATATTAATCTGTTATTATAAAGTGTTCTTTTAATTCTTTACTATAGTTTTCTGCATATATAGAGTACGCTCTTAAGTCTTAAATCTGATATCACTATGCTGTCCTGCAGATTAAGTTCTTGAAAACTGTGAAGAAGGGAAAGATTGTTGTTAAAAATCAGTCACGTGGGGTTGCCTTTGTTGAGTTTACGGAACACCAGCACGCACTTGTCGCCCTAAGGGTTCTTAACAATAACCCAGGTAATTCCCCTTATGTTACAATCCCATTTGTATGATGGCTGTAATTCCAATGCTAGATTTGTCATGGTCTTTTTCAGTATCTTCTAAGTGGAAAAAGGTTATTCAATTATATATATTTATATTTTCTGTTTATAGTCTAAAATGTGTAGTTGGTTTTTATTTGCAGAAACTTTTGGTTCTGAGCATCGTCCAATAGTGGAGTTTGCAGTCGATAATGTGCAGACATTGAAGCTGCGGAAAGCAAAGTTACAAGCTCAGCAGCAAGATGCTAGCGATGATTTGAACGATGCACAGCAAAATGCTAAAGCATATCCATTTGACGATCACACTAACAAATCCAGAAAACGGAAATCTAGAGATGACCAAAGGGCAACGAAACATTCAGAGTTGAAAAAGGCTGAGATGGAAAACGTGGTTGCCACTGAAGAAGGCCAAGCTAGTAAGAAGCCAAAGCATAAACCGACCGGTGAAAAGAGAAAACCATCTTCGAAAGAAAATTTGGAAGGCTACAATCAGAAGTTGAAAGGATCAAGGCATAAGCCCAAGGATCGTAAAGGTGTCGCAAAACCCGCTGTTGGTAGTTCCGACAAGGTTGAAACAAATGTTAATGAGACCAGCAAATTAAAGTTGAAAGAGGTGAAAGCAATTTCACACCCGAAAGAGAGGACACGACAAGAAAAGGCAAAGCCGGAGGAGGGAGAGACAAATTTAAAAAGGAAAAGGCCAAAAAGGAATAAAGATCCATCAGGCCGAGACGTGGTAGACAAACTTGATATGCTAATTGAACAATACAGATCTAAGTTCTCACAGCCGAAATCCGGAACACCCGACGCGGAAAAGCAAGGTTCTAAGAAGCTTAGAAGGTGGTTTCAAGCTTAATTCCATTAGCAGCTGCTTAGAACCAGTTTTGTAGCATATCCCATCATACTCATCTTTAAGGGGAAAATATGAGAATATTAGATGAGGCATTTGATGTTAATGCAATTGCTATAAATTTAGTACCTTGTTGAAAGGTTTTAACAATTTTGTGCACTCTGTAACATAAATGTACCAAGTTCATGCCAGTCTGTTGAATATTCTCTACGGTAAAAACATGTTACTGAGATGTATCAATGGCATCTTATCTACATTTGGAGCAGACATTGCTTAGGGATAACACTTTAGATTGAGTAAATTGGTGATACGAGCTAATCAGGCATCAACGACTAGACAAGATAAGAGTTAAATTTGGGGCTTAAAGTTTTATAAATATTAAAATTTTCATAAATATTTTACTTTTTAACTTTTTATAAATATGATTTTAACATAAATTTTTCGTATATCGTAATCTAAGTTTAAATAAATTCTTAAATTTTGTCACTTTATTTAAATAAGTTACTTTATTTTTGTAATATTTAAATAAACCTTTTAATATTTCTTTTTAACAATCTCATTATAACTTCGATTATATCATTTCTCACATTTTCATTATGTACCTTAAGCTTTGACCTTCATCTCATTAAAACATTTAATTTTCAAATTGAAATTTAAATAACCGTAAATCATCTCGAACATAAAAGCATATTGAATATATCGAGGAAAAGAACTTAATGTTAGAGACATAACCGTAATTAATTTAAAAGTAATGAATAGTTTTTCTTAACATAATGAATAATTAAGTATATTAAATAGGGTTAAATCTGAAAACTATACATAAACTTTGAATTCATGTGTAATATTATACATAAATTTTGATTTTATGTAATTTTATATATTATATTTTTCGATATAGCACTATTTTATACTTACATATTGTAAATACAAATATTTAAATATATCTATATATAAAAATAAGTTGATATTTTTTTAATATATGCTTATAATTGAATCAAAATCAAAATTATATATATACTTGAATTACAATCAAATTTAATGTGTATATTTATATCAAATCAAAATTTACGTGTTGTTTTAAAATTTATCCTTATTAAAATATAATTTTAATATAGACAACCAATTGTATTGTATATAAGGGATAATAACCTACTTTTACACCATAATGGCTTAATTAGATATAAGTCAAAATTAATGATTATTTTGGCACCAATTAAAGCTATAAGGGCTGTTTACATCTAATAACAAAATTGAAAGGCTTATTTGAATGGGAATAATGGAAAAAAGGCATCCCTTTACTTTATTAAATTTGTTTATGTGGCACTTATATTTTTAATTTATTCAATTTGATTCAATTTGACATCTGTATAATTTAATGGTATTAATTCTGACATAAAAATGACACATAGACCGATAATAAAATGCCACGTTGGCATGTGGGTCATAGAAAAAAAGGCTCAGCGGTCAAAACATAAGGACTAGCTATAAATTTCCCCCCCTTTTTTTTCTTTTGAAGGTTAATATTACCTTCTCTCTCATTTTTTGTATTTTCCTTTTTTTTTTCTTTTCTTTTTTAATTGGGTTAATATCAACTTATATTTATTAGACCTGTTCATGAGTCGGGTTATTTGTCCAGACTCGAAGGCTTGCTTGAAATTTGAAAAAGTTTGGATAAAAATATTAGGCCCGAAAAATGGGCTTAGGCAAAAAAATTAAACCTGATTAAATTATGAGTTGAGCTCGGACTTGAACATTTAAAGCTCGAGTTCGGCCCAGCCGGTTTTAAGTTTATAATACTTTATATTATGTTATTTTTATAAATTATGTAATTTAGAACACATTAAAAAATAAATATATAATACTACTATAATATAAACATTAAAATAATGTTAAGATAACTATATAAAAAATTTCAATATATAAAAATTGTATAAATTATTTAATATTAAAATAAAATAATATGAGCAGACTATGGGCGGTTTGGCTAAAATTTTAGCTCTAAATTTCGAATCAGATCAAACTTAAACAAGTATAAAATATGCTAATATTAAGATTCAACCCGACCCGAACCGAGCTATGAACACTTTTAAAAGAGAAATTAAGCATCAATTGATGAACGAATTTATCCTTCAAATTAACATGCCAAAAGTCCAAATCCGTAGTATGATATCGAAGTCAAACAGCATAAAAGATCCCTGTACTATTCCCTTTTTATGGATTTAGCCCCTCTATTCTAATTTGACAATTCAACCACCAATCCTGTTGTAAAACATTGAAATTAATATTCATGAATGAAACAACATTGGTTAAATAAACGTGTCATGTCTTTGAGGTACCATGTTGGGATGTTCCCAGTCTGATTCAAGAAGTCAACACAAAATTTATGGACTGTTTTAGAATAATTTAGGGGATATGCTTCAAAAGATTTAGGTTTAATTCTGGTTTTAATCCCTTTACTATGTTTAAAATCAAGATTTGATCTTTCATTTTAATTTGACATAATGGTATTCCTCTACTTCTATATTATTATTAGTAGATCCAAATTAAAAACACCATATTTGGTGTTGTCGTTAAAATGATGACGTGAAAATTTTAATTTATTGTTCTTCGTAGGGGTGAGTGCTCGATTGAATCGAGTGAACATTTTTTGAGTTAATCGAGTTGACGAGTCCTATTTTATTATCCTAACTCGATTTATAATTTTTTTTGAATCAAATCGAGTGAAATAAATTTTTTGTCGAGTCGAATCTAGTGAAATGTTCGAGTTAAATTAAAAAATTAAACATGTCAAATTAAAATCTTGTTACAGTATATCTAATCTCATGTTTGAGCACATAAATTTGAAATCATATATATTTGAAAACATTTTCAAAGCAAAATAATGAAAACATACTTAGTATGATAAATTTGAATAATTAATTAACTTATTTAGGTCCCAAAATTATTAGAAATTTTTAAAATTTTAACTTTCTTTATATATTTTTAGATTCTTTTGAAATATTTATAATTTTGTAAAAAATATAAAATTTTGAATTCTTTTATAAATATTTTGAATTTTTGAAATATTTTGTAATTTTTGTTGAGAGGGAGACTAATTTGCTCATTTTCAAACTTGACAAGGACCAAAAGAGTATTTACACAAATCTATTATTTGAATTATTTGAGTTATCTGAATTGTAAAATTCAACTTGATTCGATTAACTTGAAATTCAAAAAAAAATTAATTTTTTCGAATCGAATCGAGTTTTGCTCACCCCTAAATCTTTGGTCACATAATTAATGCCACATGAAAATCTACTCAAGCACATTAAACTAATAGTATCTTTACATGCTTAAGAATGTGTTAAGAAAAGTTCCATATACTCACTTTAACAACAATAATTAACGGTGTTAATGAACGTACTCATAAATAATATTAGAAAATAATGGATCAAATTATATCAAATTAAAATAAATAAATCAGACTCGTTCCTGATATTTTTGTGGGGCTCTAAGCAAAATAATAAAATGAGTTTTTAGGTTCCTTAAAAGTTGGAAAAAAAAATTTTAAGTCCCTTAAAAGTTGGTAAAAGAAATTTTGGGGCCCCTCAAAAGTTGGTAAATAATTTTTCTGACCTTTAAAAGTTAAAAACGAAAATTTTTTGGCCCCTTTCAAGCTTGAGCCTTGGGTGACCGTACCTCTAGTCGACCGGGTCTAGGATAAATTAAACCGTAAATTTAAATAATAGATGGACCAAAACCCATAATTAGACGCAATATTTCAGTTGTAAAACGATTGGTGAATCAATAACTTAAAAGTTTGAAAAGTTACAACATTAGGTAGCCTCACAATTCACATGCCTATAAGTTTTGATGATGCTGAATGACATATGTATCCCAAAATTTAATATATTTAAATAAAGAAGAAAGATGACGATGAGATGCTCATTATGTCAAATGGAATTTAATACCAAGTAAGGTATTCCATTTGTTCTATTGTCGTTGTAGGATGGTTTTTAGACTTTCCAAGTAGGCCCAAAATCTCGCATCGTGCTAGTTACTAAGGACTTTGCACACTCCACAATAGTTATTTTATTCGTGGTACGAGAATAATAGAAAAGATCATTCGGTTGAAAGTTAAAAACGACAAATATTCACCTAGTTTAAAACATAAGTGCGATTTCGAGAAAAAATTATCACTACAGATATCATAAATTAACTCAAATAACAACGATTGCAACAAATTAAGAAGAAAAAGAAGAGGAGGCGGCAAACAAAGTAAACTAAAGCCGATAAAGCAAGTAATGAAGGTGAAGCAAGACTCACATTAACCACCTATTTGTAAGCTCCATAACCCATCCAAAATGCATGCAACTGCCCTTACGCTCCAATACTGCGTAACTTTCACATACATCACTCATCAACCACCATATGATCTTCTTATATATCGTCACGTACCGCCATGCCTCATCATTAAACTTAATAACAAATGGCAACCAACACATGTTCTCCAAATCATGTTGCCATTAAAAGTCACAATTACATCATCCACTAGTCTTTCAAAATTCAAAAAAAAAAATATTAAAAAGAAAGAGAAATTTTGCTCTCACTAACATCTCTCTAAGAGGGCAACTTCTGTCTACTCTTCGACTAGGAGACAATTGTTTTATCACCTCTGCAGACACTTCTGTCGAGTGATACACCTCTATCTCAATTACTATTCGCTTTTTGTCACTGCCAAAGACCATTTATTGACAAAACAATTATTATCCATCATTAACTCAACCTATAACATTGCATCATCATCCTACAAGGTCACACAGCCGCCTTCACTAAATGACAACGAAGTGACTCGTCTATTAATAGAACTCTTCCACGTGACAACTTAATCCCTTGTATAAAAGTCCACTAGAAAACAGTAGGCGTCATTCTCACACTCTCCCTCCCTCCCTTTTATAGCTCTCCTCCGCTAGGGTGAATCAATATCACACCACTGTTTGTCTCTCCCTTTCGTTGATACTTGGTATCAACAACATTGATTCAGAAAATAATAAGATTTTATTTTTATTTAATTAAAATATACTTTTAAAATTTTAATTTTAACTCTAACTTAAAAGACATGCACCTTGCACATTCTTGTTGGTTGATCAGTTTTTCTTTTAACATTGTTTAATTGTTGGACTAAAAACTATAACAGAGTAATAGTTTAAAGAAAGTTTAGGTGCTAAAGTGGAAAAACCAGTATACTTCAAGTGTCCAATAGTGAATTAAACCTTATTTTAAATTCAATAAAAAGTGTTTGTTGTATTTGTTTTATCGGATTTAGTCCTTATACCATAATTTGATCGATTCAATTTATTTACTTTTTTAAAATATGTATTTTCAATATTGATATTATTATTTTATAATAATTTCATCAAATAATTTGATGTACACATTTTATTAAAAATTTGATAGAATTTATTGAAAAAAAAGTTATTCTCAAGATTGAAAGGGACACATTTCAAAAAGTGGATGGATTAGGTATTATTAAATTATAGAAGAGGGATTAAATCAGGAAAAAAACATAGTACAGGGATCTTTATAAAATTTGACCAAACTTTTACTATTATTTTTGAAAATTTAATTTTTGTCGGCCCACAATCTCTCTCTTGTACTTGTGCATGCCTTTGTATTGTATTTCACTGAACAATTGTCGTTTATTTCTCTTTTTGTACTATTTTCTGTTCTTCTTCCATGGCCAAAGCTAAAGCTCCGAGGAGACCTCTAGAGTCTTGCACAATCAAACACATCAATAAAACAATTAACGGTAAGCCAAAGGAAATGAAAAAGATAAGAGCTTTAAGGGTTTTTTTTTTTTTCCTAAAAAGTGGTGGTGGTGGTGCTGGTGGTGATTGGCAGCTGGGGATTGCGTGTTGATGCGACCAGCGGATCAGTCAAACCCTCAATACGTGGCGAGAATCGAGCGGATCGATGCGGACGCACGTGGAGGAAACGTTAAGGTGCTCGCAAGGTGGTACTACAGGCCGGAGGAGTCGATCGGAGGGCGGAGACAGTTCCATGGATCTAAAGAGCTTTTCTTGTCTGATCATTACGATGTGCAAAGCGCTGATACTATCGAAGGGAAGTGCACAGTCCATAGCTTCAAGAGCTATACGAAGCTCGATTCCGTCGGAAACGATGACTTCTTCTGTCGTTTCGAATATAATTCCTCCACCGGTGCTTTCAATCCCGATCGCGTCGCCGTGTACGTTCTTTTTCTTTTTTTAATTTTTGTTTTAACGAATGCCTGAATTCTAACTTCATAATTGTTAATTAGACTCATGTTTTTCCCCTGTTTTCTCTTCGCTCAAAATTCATACTTCAATGGCTTAATTGGTGCTTTTTTTGTTAATTTATCACTAATGGTGTTTTGATCAGTTAATCGCTTGACTAAGATTAAGTTAGTGAATATAAGTTGATTAACGTTGACTTCAACATTATATTTGTGTGCTTAATGTTTGATTAATGTTCACTAGAAAAACATAAATAGAGGAAGTGCAGTATTATATGGATTCTACTTATGCGGCGGTTTGGGATCTTTAGCGGGTTTAGGCCGTTTGCCCCGCAAATCTTCTTATTTTGTCAGTGTATTTTATTTCTTTAATAAGTGATGGATTCGGGTCCCACGACTCTAACGGATTGAAATGGTTATTTGAAAGTGAACATTTTTACTTGAAATGAAGTTCGAGTGTTTTGCAACTTTAAGTATTAGATTATTCTATTTAATCTTTTTTTCCTTTGACCTTTTCTAGTTTGTTATGGTGATGTGGCAGTTATTGCAAATGTGAAATGCCTTACAATCCTGATGACCTAATGGTTCAGTGTGAAGATTGCAGTGACTGGTAAGTTGGATGCTTGGGAAGATAGCTATCTCAGTTATGCATTTATTCTCTAAGTTCTTAGGATGAACATATTGTATGCATCTTTGCAAGATATGCCAGAAGAGTTCTCTCCAAGTGCTTTTCTTTTTCTTTTATAAATTTGCATAAAATCCAGTAACATATGTTTGTTCAAGGATGTGGAAACAGTTTAATAGAGTGACAGATAGGCTACTGACTATTGTTTTAGCTGTCATTTATCAGCAGGTCGTTGAAGAATTGGAACTGGTATTATTTTAGCTGCCACTTTCAATTGGAGCAAAAATGGTTAAAGAAGTTCTAAAGTTTGGCCCTATAGTGGAATGATGATCCCTTCCTCTCCTTTTCTGCTATGGAAACTGAACACTATTGTTTTCCCCCAACTTTTTGACTGGTAGTACGGCTAGGGTTTAATTAGCATTTTCTTTTAAGAAAATAGCTCCTTCTAGGCCTTCCTGGGAGGCATTTATACAGTTGTGATGTAACTAAAGTCTTTGTTGCCCTTCACTAGAATAAAAGGCGGAAAACATGGTTCTCTTTTATAATGCTATTGGCAGGTGCTGGACCTAAGTTTAACTTTATTTATCCTTAGAGCCTGCTCAGGTGGGGGCTGGGGAAGAGTGATTTGGTCCTGTTGCATAGGCCTTTAGACTTCGTATTGTCTGTGTAGTTAATTATGTTGATATGAATTGATTCAATAGGCATGATATTTGCTTAGATACAGTGTTCACACTGATAGCTCATGGATTTACAAATCTAGAATTATTGGCATTGAGTTGGTAGGTTTTAAAGTGAAAATCCAAATTGTATTAAAGTATGAAAATCTGGAGAAGTGATCACTTAACTTTATGATGTGTCAACTGATATTCGTTTGTGTTATAAAGACCTAATACACTTTATTGAAGATACAGAAGCACCCAGAAGTCTGGTTGTTTCCATGAAATATAAAAATATTAACATGGGATGAATTCTTAGTGGTTCAGAAGCATGCTGATGGACAGGTTTTTGTTACATTTTCACTTTATGTGTGTATTTGTAGGTTGAGCTTTTTGGTTGATCCTAGCTAGGAAATTTAGTTTTCTTGAGTTTTAGAGGCCAGTCCTGGAAAGACTTTTTCGTTTGATTTACTCTCATGTCTAATTTCAAAGGTTAATTTTGATTTGCAACCAATTTACCCTCCATGCTGTAAAAACCGTTGCCATATTCAGCATACTACTTTTGATTCAGGTTTCATCCTGCTTGTATAGAAATGACAGCAGAGGAGGCTAAAATACTTGACCACTTCTTTTGTGAAACTTGTTCATCTTCTGGTCAGAAAAAGTTGCAGAATTCCCATGCTGCTTCCAGACCCTCGGATACAAAGGTCTTCCCGATTCCTCACCCTTCCATTCATTTTCGGTATTCTTTATTAGCTATTCACCACACAGTCTGTATCTTTATTTGAGAATGTAGGTGCTTATCTGGCTACCTGCTTGTATGATTTAAGTTCCTGTGTAAAATGTGCTAAGGGTATCACCGAATTCTTCAGCTGGTATGTATTATCAACTACAGACATCACCATTGGTTCATTATGTTTCAGGTGGATGCAAAACGACGCCGGAGGTGACAAAAAGGTACATAAAAGGTAGCATTTTAGTCAAGATACCCAACTCGACTCGTTTTCTCACTGTTAACCATGGAGTAGGCTTGGAGCAAACACAGACACTAATATACGTGCCATCCAAATCTATAAGCCTTGTAAGTTCATAATCCTTGAGTTGACAGTAACTGGTTTGAAAACTTGAGTCCTGTTTATATTGTTTGAAGGGCCAGTCAGTGGAAGTTAACAATGTTGTGTATGTATGTATGTATGTATGTATGTATGTATGTATGTATGTATGTATGTATGTATGTATGTATGTATGTATGCATGCATGCACGTATTTTCGAGACGTAGGGTTTCCTTTCTTTCTTCTGGTTTATGTATTAGGGTTGTGGATAACCAAAACCTGTTTTTTAACTTATAAAGGGACGCATTAGATATTCTGGGTTTCTTACAGGCATCAAATACTGCTCTATTGATTTCCTTGTTTGCCTGGCTAGAGTCGCCTTTGTTCCTTGGTTCCCTCGCCTAGTTCGAAAAATCAATCCAAATAGTAGTAATTGGTTTTATTAAATTAGGTATGATTTGTTTCTGTCATTAGTTAAATATATTCACTTCAGTTTTTGGTTCACAGGTTAAATATCATAATATTTAATTTAAATTCAATAAATATTTTATATTTGAAATAACTTATATAAAAAGTATTATTAAATCTATTCAAAAAAATATTATTAAATAAATTAAAAAATAAATTAAGAGTATTATTAAATTTTAAAAATTTTAAAAGACCTAAATGAAAAAAATTTCTATTTTAGGGCCGAGTCTTGCTAGCCCCTAATTACACCTCTGCTCTAACTATTGGATGAAATTACATGGAAAAACAAAAAAGAATATTGCGTAGGTTTAACTTCAAGTTCGCCATTTAAGCCCTTAGAAAAGCTTTCAGTTATTTGTTCATATATTTTGTGAAATTCAAAATGTACAAGGACTAAAAATTACTAAATTAAAGTATAAGGATTTAATTCACAATTTCTATAAAGTATAGGGACTAAAAGCAAAATTTAACCTTGAAAATTTTGAAAAGTGCGAAGACTCGAACCTTAAATCAACTATTCTAGACCCGTAAGATAACTTGATGGCAATTTACTGAAAGTGAAATTGTAGAGTAAGAAATGTGAAGAAAAATATTGGAATATTCTTTTTATTGATTGTAACTTGTAAAGGTGGAAACATAGCTTGTTATTCTCACTGTGAGGCTGAAGACTCGTCAACTGGATGCCAGTATCTATTGAAAAACCACATTGAATCCGCTTCAACTGCATATCCATCATGGTTACGGTGCCAACTATAATAAGCATGAGTCTTGTTCTTGATATCGAAAACGGCGTGACCGAAACTGGCTTCGCGATATGCCGAGTAAGCCGGCTGTGGCTCGGTCATGCTGCAAATACGAAAAAAACCAAACCGTTTGACATAAATCATGTAGGAAAACCATCACATACAAGAAAAGAACAATCTTTTACTTGTTTGCTAAGCCTTCAATGTTCCCTCCATCACCGATCGTAATGTATACAGGTGCGGATTGATCCTTCACGGGAGTGCAAAGGCCATTTACGATGTTGTATGCAATGTTGGATATGCGTTCCTGTAAAAATACATAAATCGGTCATCGAGCAACTTCGAAACAAACTCTTTTCCATTAGGCATTTCAAAAAATGGTTCAAACCCCACAATGCAGAACCTAATGATACAGGCAAAGAGCTTACGGTTCGTTCGTAGGCATGGACGTGACCGGCAAATACAACATCGACTTTGTACTGCACAAACCACGGTTCATACATTACTCTCATGGTTTCTCCTTCCATGTAATGGTAGTTGTAGCTGTTGTACCATGGGGAATGCATAAGGACTATTAACCATGGTGTTTCGCTCCGGTTTACTTTCGGTAGCTCTTCTTCTAGCCATTTGTACTGTGGAGTGTATTTACCTGCGGAAATATTATTGATAAGTTACCAGATGAATCCAACATGCATCCCTGGTGAATCATACACATACCATAGGCTGAATACGAAGACAATACTATGATGTACGCCGAAGCTCTTTTTATCGAGTACCAAAAGGGAGCAGTACTGTTTGATGCTTGATAAGGAACATGATAACGGTGCATGTAAGGCTTAAAAGGCTCTGTTTCACCCTGCAACAGAACCATAATCGTGTTATTATCAATTCACCAGGCCAGCCATAACAATGAGAAAAGAACGAGTGCTTACGATTTCAGGGGCGAAGTCGATTTCGTGATTTCCTGCTGTCCATATCCATGGTTGATATGCAACAACTCTCTCAGTAAACCTTCCCCATGTATCCCATCTTACATTATCATGATTGGGGTAGTTATCTGCGTAAGAAAGATCCCCAACAAACAACACTGCTTCACCTTTCACTGGATTTTGCTCATAGTGAGTCAATGTCCTGTTTGAATCAAAAGACTGCCCTAGATCCCCTGCATTATGATATACATTACCACATCAAAACATGATACATACATACATACATTAATCAAGCTTTCCCTTACCAATGAGACCAAATGTGTATGGGACATTGGGACCAACTTCGGGAGGAGTTGTAAACCAGAATTTTCTCATAGTATGATCCACACCAACCACATAGTAATATTTGGTGTTATACTGCAAAAACATTCAACAACCAAATGAAAAAAGGACTCGGAATCGAAATCAAAGAATGCCCCCTCCAGACTTGATAACGCAAACCGTACTGAGTACTATATAGACCATAGCCAAGCAGGCATAAGATAGAACAGTAAAAGGGAGACTATGAATACAGTAAATAATCCCAAATTTACCTCCAGATTTCTGATGGTGCAGTGATGAATAAAACCAGAGGTGTAATTGAAGAACCTGTAGGTATTGAATTTGCCTTTTGCCTTTTTCTTTTCCTTGCTGTTTTCACTCCAGTAAACAACAGTACTGGAACCTGGTTCATCCTCAGTTACCCATGAAACAATCACAGCTTTTCCAACATGATCTCCTTGTGTTAGATGAACCTTAAATTTACAAAAACAATGTCAATTCTGAAACAACCAACACCTATTGGACCGAGTGGCCCCTTAAGCAAAGTCGGCACTAGGAGAGCTTTGCTCCCTGTCTAGATTCCGACATGGACAAAAGAAAAATATAAAAAACAAGACTAAGGAACCGAGAAGCAACCTGTTGGGGTGCATTGTAGCCTGGGGGAACTCGAAAAACATCACTGTCAAGCGGCATATCCACAGTTTTCTCCACTTTCCTAACGTAGGTGCTGGTCTTTCCCCCATTGCATATCACTGCTGAATCCAAAACTTGAAGAACAATGACAAGAAAGGCCAGAACTAAAGAAGGAAGGGAGTTCATCTTTGGTATCTAGGTCTTAACGCCACACAGGCTCTAACACATTGCATTTATATGGATAATTGTCAATGAAATAAGGGAAGAATATTCAGGCTATATACGAATATACAGAACAGATCATATTAGAAGTCAACTCATTGAAAGCTTTACGAGAATGGGTGATGTGAAAAGGAATTAATTATATAGGATATATAGAGATATAAATCTGAACAAAGCTTGTGCCTTGTGGTGATGAGGCAATGGACTCTAGTTTGCCTGTTGCTTTCCTTATGTACCAAAAATAAAATTCTAAAAAAACAAATATTAATAATAAATAAATAATAATCCCTTCACGTTCTCAACTATGAAATGATAAAAATAATACAACCTAAGGATTACTGGATTTATTGAAATTATAAACCATTAAACTAATCAGCTTCCTTGTGTCCCGGGTCACAGATGTTTTTAAGAGCATTTATTCAAATATTTAATGTATTTTTTGATGTTTTAGAAAATTTTTACGAAAATTCTCATTTTTCGAAAGCAAAATTAACTTAAGTGAATTTAAACTAAAAAATCATCTAAAACTGCACGATTTGTTAGATTAAATTCTAAATTCTAATACTGTAATATAAAAAGGAAAGAAAGAGTATATGTTATACTATATGATAATAGACTATAAGAAATTCGCTGGTCCTCGTTTATCATTAACTTTAGGTGAGTTTGGATGAACGGTGTGTTTACATGCGGTTAGTGTAAAAACAGCGGTGACGGTGAGATTAGACACTGTAGCGATACTGTAGCGTGAGACAAAAAGTAAACTAAATGCATCGCACCGCACCCAATCGCCCATCTAAACCCCACCCTTTGTCCTTATCTTCCTACAGTATAGATGGCGCAAACAGTGGACCACAGCCCTAGGCATACGTAACAGCTTGCGTAAAGCTAAAGGAAACAGAACTTGAACTGAATAACAAACAACTGCATTTAATTGTAAAATAAATTGTAACTTAGGTTAGGAAGAGGATTAAAGAATTAGATACTGATGCAGCGGTTGATCGAGGAATTGGAGCGGAGTCTGCTGGTGGAGTGATGCTAGATTACAGTAGGAATTGGATTTTCGGTTATAATCGATTTCTTGAAAAGTGTAATATTTTTGAGGTTGAACTTTAGTATATTTTGGACGGCATGATTACGTCACATAGTAATGGTTTTAATAGAGTTGTAATTCACATTGATAATTTGGAAGTAGTTCAAATTTTATAGGATAATTTATTGGAAGATTCGGGCATTACAATTCTCAGGAGGGTCCAAAAGATAATGAGCACGGAAGGGTGTTGGCTGATTCAACACGTTCCCAGAGAAAGCAATCGTGTTGCGGACTGTTTGACTAAATTGAGCTCAGACGGGAGGACAAGTCTCCAAGTTTATGACGAGTGTCCTCATACTACCTCAAAAGTTCTTTTTCAAGATAAAGCTAAGGGAGCGATAGATAAAATGAATATGATGTAATTTTTCATTTATTTGTTTGTTTCACCAAAATAATAATAATAATTACTCTTATTGAACCCCATATATTAACCTGATGATTAGGATGTTCACCAAGTATAGCCTAAATTTGAATTATGCTAATCGTGTTGCTATTAGAACTTTACCCTATTATAATTTACCAAAATAAAAAAATAAAAATTACTACTGCGAAAGAGCACGTGAGAGTTGAAGTGTCGGTTGCATATGGTTGGTTGGATCAAGCATTCTTAGCCTAACATGTTAGACTGATATAAGAGTTTCTTCTTTGAAAAACAAGAAAGGGGAACATGAATTTAGACCCTTTTCCTTAATTCTATAAATAAATTTATAATATTATCACAAGTTTTATTTTTAAACATCCTTTGAAAAATATATGTGATATTTTAACTATTAACTAAATGTAATTGTAAAGTTTTATCTTTTTATTTTATGAAAATTAACAAATTAATCCCTATAAATTGTCTATGAATACTTATCTTAAATTGTTGATTTTTGCTAATTTATTGTATATAATTTATTGAACCGTCAATTTTTACTAATTTCTTACCTATAAATTATTGATCTGGTGATTTCTGCACTACACCAAGATAGGCTTTTAGCGGCACTTTTAGTGGCGTTTTGTGGAAAAACGCCGGTAAAAATCAGGCATTAGCGGCGTTTGTGAGAAAGCACCACAAAAAATAGGCCTTTAGCGGCGCTTATAAAAACACACTGCTAATAATATGCATTAGCGGCGCTTTTGCTAAAACGGCACAAAAACTCCAAACCCAACGGCGTCGTTTGGTGACCTTCAGAGGGCTTTAGTGGCGTTTTTAAACAAACGCCGCTAATGTTATGGTTTTTAGTGGTGTTTTTTTCTGAGCGCCGCTAATTTTAGGGCTTTTAGTGGCGTTTTTTTGTAAAGCGCCGCTAATGTTGGAGTTTTAGCGGCGTTTTGATGGAAACGCCGCAAAATACATTTTATCTTAATTGGTTTAATATTATTTAGATTAATTAAATAAAATTCAACTTAATTCTAGAATATGTAAAATATTCAATGGATAATATTATTTAATTTAAATTCAAGGTTGGAATAGTAATACTTTAATAATTCATGACAAACATTTAATTAAATACTTAAATAAATTTGTGAATTTGAATTGAAATCAATATTCAAATTAAAATATATGCATATACCTAACTTGCTATCATTCCTTTTGTTATCACTTCAATATTAAAAAAATGCCATATATATATATATAGTTGTTCGTCCTTCTTGTTTTCATTTATCTAATTGAGAAATTAAGAATATAATAAATTTGTTAATCAGAGAAATTTATTCATTTATCAATAAAATAAAATATTAAAATTCCATACTTTATATAAAAAATAAATTTTATAAAGATTAATATTGTTTATTGCTACTTTATACAAAATTTTTAACTATTAATTATTGTTTAATCGATTTAAACTATATTTTATGATTATTAAAGATTTAGGAAATTTTTTGGAAGGTATTTTAAGGAGTAAGGGGTATGGATTAGGGTTTGGGATTAAGGTTTAGGGGTTAAGGGTTAGGAATTTAGGGCTTAGAGGTTAAGGGTTAGTGATTTAGGGGGTTAGGGTTTAAGGGGATTTAGGGGTTAGGGATTTAGGGGTTAAGGTGTCAAGGGTACTCAAGTTAGGGTTGGTTGCTTAGATTAATTAGTTTAATTAATTTATATATTAAATATGTTCTTATATGTTTGTAAAATATATAATGATAAATTTAATATATTTAAATTATGAGTATATATTACGTCTTATCGGCCTTGAGTATGTGCTAGCAGTCGAGTAAGTAGTGACTGCCCGGTTTTGTTTCTCCAATTTTTTGTCAGTACTCTACAAAATCTAGTTCACCCTTCTTTATAGTAGAAAGGATTGTTCTAAATATATTTATTGATGAACGACGGGATTTGGATTGTTGGAAGCTAGAAGCCCCCTTTCGGTTTTTTGGCAATGTTCCTAGGGCACCGATAGCACATGTCAAGAATCCTACAATTGGTACGTGGAGGCTCAGTGATCATTTAAGATATTTCAAATATGTATAGTTAATTTATATTATTTAGTTAAGAGATATAATATATATTAGGGTTTAAGATATTTCAAAGATGTATATTGAATGGTTAAATTAGGGTTTAAAGTTTATTTGAGACTTGTTAAATGATACAATTAATTAATTAATACTTTTATATTTAAAAATATTTAACCTTAACAATTCGATATTTTTTATATGGATATATATATATAGGTAATTAATTATTGAATTTGGATAGGATCAAAATATTAGAAAAAACTAACAAAATATAAAATGAAATAAAAAACAAAATTTTATATTTTTATCAAAACTTTTAAATATTACTTAAAATTTTAATAATTATTTAATTAAAATTTTAATGAAACATAGAAGAAATAAATAAATAAATAAAATATGTGAGATTTAGCGGCGTTTTCAGCAAAAAACGCCGCAAAAGTTTTTAATAATTTGGAGAAAATGGTGTAGTTTTTGGCTGGGAATTTAACGGCCTTCGCGGCATAATGTCTAAAACGCCACTAAATCTGGGAATTAGCAGCGCTAGGAAGAAAACGCCGCAACGTTGCTCTGTAGTCTGTAATTAAAACGTTGACGTTTTGTGTGGCATATTAACGGTATTAGCGGCGCTCAGGTAAAAACGCCGCAATTATTAATTTATATATATATTTTAAATATTAATTAAAAAAACAATGTTTTAAAATTTCTGAAAACGATGGCATTTCAATAAAAGAAATTAATGTACTAGTGGCGTTTTTGTATAAAACGCCACGAAAATTTGATTTAACGGCGTTTTATTCATAAACGTCGGAAAATATTATTAGTTTGGGCAAAACGATGTAATTTTTGTTTGGGAAATTTTTTCGGCTTTAGCGGCGCAACGCCTAAAACGCCACTGAAGGTAGGTTTTAGCGGTTCTATCAAATAAAACGCCGCAAATTTTCCGCCCATTTTAGAGAAACGCTGGCGTTTTACATGACACCTTAAAGGCATTAGTGGCGCTATATTAGAAACGCCACAAATGTTCATTCTGGTAAGACGCTGTCATTTTATAGTGTCTGTATTTCATCCCAAATAGTCCCATCCCTTAGCCGACAAATCACTTTTCTCCCCAAAAATTCCCCCCAAATTTTCCCCAAAAATTGCCCAAATCTAGAACCCTAGTCTGCTGTGCCTCAACCATCACTGCTACATTACCGTTTACTGACCCTTCTGTTGTTGCTCGTCGACCGTCGACCGTGACAGTCGTGTACCACTGCACTCCTCTGCCGTCACTTGGGTAAAACGATCGGTAAGGTTTTCCTCTTTCTCTTCTGCGCGCAAATAGTTTTGCACCTGGTATAGGGTTTAGGTTACAACCTCACATACATTATTTTACACCTAATAATGTTAACTAAATGCGCAAATTGTTGATGAGTTTCAGACAATTTTACAGTATCCTGTTTGGGACAGAAAAGACCGGGAATTTGTTCTTAGAATTTTATCTATAGCCTTTGCATAATTTAGTTCATGATTTGTTTATTTCCTGCTTGTAGTTCCAAATAGTTTGGAACTGTTCATAATTTTTTTCATCATTTTCACTCTCCTGTTTGTATTATAGGAAATGATAATATTTGGTCCCATAATTGCTCTTACTGAAACCAAAAGTACCATATCTCATGTCATACGCATGAAAAAAATATTATTTTTAAACAAAAATCAAAGCAAACTAAGCAGTATATTTCGTCTTGTTGTACATTGTTATCCTGCTAATCATGAAAAATTTTGTTCATACAATTAATATAGTTGCAAGAAGGGACATACCATATAAGGATCCATTGTTGTCTGGAAGAAGGGCAATGAGTAATTCAAGTTATTTTCCTTCAAGCTTGTTTGCAGTGACATGGTATCGTATTTCGATTGCCTTGTTAACTTGATCGGTCTAGTGAATAGATAGGAATTACGGGTCTCGATCGAATTCCTGCATTTAAAAGACCAAATTGATCAAAGGTTCAGGCACCAAACGACATCCATTGGAAGCTGTTATATAGATAAATTAGTTGGTTAGTGAAAACAAAGGTTAGGAAAATTCACTATGCCAGAAATTTGGCACATTTGAACCAACTCTTGACAAAAACCTTGTGCAGTGCTCTCTTGAACACTTCGTTGGAATATACCTTATCAAATAATTGTTGTATTTGGTCCCATAGGCTGTCAAGTAATGCATTTCTAATAACATTTCTCGTTGCATAATAATTCTCACTCTATAGCTTATCAAATAATTCTTACTCTATAGCTTATAAAATAATATAAATCTAATAACATTTCTCGTTGCAAATTTTTGTTCATAATTTGTTTATATCCTGTTTGTAGTTTATAGTAGTTTGTAACCGTTCATAATTGCTGTTTGCGTTGTTGTGCTTAGCTTGCTGGGTTGGAAGGATAACACTATTCTTTGGCGTGAAAGGTCAATTTTTTGCCGCTAGCTTGCTGCGTATTTCGCTGCAGAACTTGTCTACTTTTTTGCGTGGAAGGTAAATATTTATTCTTCTGTTGTAATGTATCAGCCTTAGTTTGATTGAAAGAACAGAATTTTCTGAAGGTAAATTTTCTGTTGCAAACAAAAGGTTTGGTAGTTAATCATCTTGCTGTTCGAGGTACTGCTATAGCCGTTGCATTTAGTCACCGTCTTGACATGTATTATGCAAATCCCCAAATGGTTTTAAGCAAGTGGACTTTGTTTATGTGCTAATAGTTCTTTTAGCCAATGCAAATAGTATTATTTAATACTAGTATTATTTAATATGGTTCCATAAACAATACAATTTCGCTATCTTTGAAATACATAAAAAATATTAAGATATAATTACTTGTTGTTCATAGTAATATATATGATTTATAATTGTAATTACACTTTGAAAATCAATGATTAGTTATAAAAGAAAGAAATGCTAGTATGAAACTGATATACTGTTATTTATAGTTTGAAGATAAATAAGTTTAAAAATGATGAAAAGACCTTAGTGCTAAACTTGTAGAAATAAAAAAGAAAAGCATGCAACTTTAGAATCCACGGGTTTTATGCTTTTATATTAGATTTGCTTTTATCTTTTCTCTGCAAACAAAATCAGCAAACATATACTGCAGAAAGTAGTGTTTATTTTGTTGTCAAATCAGTAACACATATACCTTTCCATCCCTAATTGAGTGCAAGATTAGTTTAAAAGCAAAGATTGCTTGTAATATTATATTTTAACCTCTAATATGCCAGCTGATCTCGTTCTTTTTGGCTTAACCCTATTTTATTTTTCACATATATAACCTATTTTTCTAAAAAATTTTGAGAAGATTTTTAAAAAATTACGCAATAAATTTTCCGAGAAAATGTAATCAATTTGGGACATAAATTGATAACTTACATATGTAATACTATATTTTTAATATTATACATATATTAATTTACGTATATAAGCTATATTTTACTCAAAAGATCAAACTGATGAGGGTTGGCACGTTGCACTCCGTAACATCCCTAGAGACTTGTTTGACATGGGCAGTGGAAGTAGAGATAACATCAACGACAGATCAGA
This sequence comes from Gossypium raimondii, assembly GCF_025698545.1. NCBI lineage: Eukaryota > Viridiplantae > Streptophyta > Magnoliopsida > Malvales > Malvaceae > Gossypium > Gossypium raimondii. Next base: position 2,661,412 of record NC_068577.1, on the reverse strand, counting down.
AACTTTGCCATTTCCAGAACAAAACTTAAACGATAATATCCCTAGTACTAGTGCACAATTTCAATGGGTTCGTCAGGATACGGAAGAAGATATTTACGAATAATGATCACTACACCAGAATAGGTTTTTAACGGCGTTTTTTTAGGCCTTTAGCGGCGCTTTTTAACGCCACTAAAGGCATTTGCTGCGCTTTTTAACGCCACTAAAGGCATTTGCAGCGCTTGAGGAAGCGCCACAAAAAATGCCGCTAACGACAACGTCGCTAACTTTTGTGGCGCTTACAGAAAAAAACGCCGCTAAAGATCATGTTCTTTAGCGGCGCTTAGTTAAAAACGCCGCTAAAAGTAGTGTTCTTTAGCGGCGCTTATTTCACAAACGCCACTATATGATATGACTTTTAGCGGCACTTTTTTAAAAAACGCCACTAATTTGGGATTTTTTTAAAATAAAATTTTATGTTTTTTTCAGCCCTCTTGCAACAACAAATCAAAAGCAACCAGATTTAAACTAATCAAAAATAATAAATTTATATAATATTTCAAATTAAACGACTAAAATTATATTAATATCAATAAATAAAAGTGAATTCATACTTTTCTTTACAAAAACGTTAAAAGTTAAAATGATAAAAATATTTATACAATATACACTATGACGGCGGAAGTTGCGAGTGCTGAAACATCTTCATCATAATCTGAAGCCGCTGTTGAAGTTCGTCGTACTTTTTGCTCGGCTCTGCTTCTCTCGATGTCGCATCTGCTTGAAGCCGTAGCTGTAGTTCTTCAAATTTCTTTTGAACCTCTGCTTCTCTCGCTGCTTCTCTTGCTGCGGCCTCTGCTTCTCTCGCTGCAGCCTCTGCTTCCCTCGCTGCTGCGTCTGCTTTAAGTTGTTCCTGAAGTTCTTCATATTTCCTTTGAACCTCAAATGTGGTCGCTTGCATCTGAGCCATCTGGTCTTTTAACCTCTAAACTTCAGCTTGAGATTGACTCCCCGAAGCCATGTATTGATGCGAGCTGGATCCAAAATATTGGGTTGGGCTGATAAAAGATCCTTGAAATCGAACCCGACCATACCTTTCAAGACCCAAAACATCAGTAATAATCCGGTTATCAATGTCTTCAAGATGAACAGAACTATCACTAGAAGCAATCACTTCGTACTCCGTCTTTTTATCCATTAGTTTTTCCTAATAAATAAATCACATAGTTAGGAACGCAATATATATTAAAAAAACAAATGCAATATAACAATAGTCGCATTACAAGCAATGAATTAAACCATTAGAAAATAAACACTATAAATAACTAAAACAAGTCAAATCGTATTAAGTAAATGTACCATAATTTCACCAGCTTCAGGAGTCATAGCAGATCCATTTTTCTTCTTATGTGTAATTTCAAAAAGTTGAAGGCGTCCAACTTTTTGACCGGACGACCGTTCCTACAATATATATTAAAAATATTATTTAATAGAAAGTTATACATATTTGAGAATATCAAAAAATTAAAAATACATCTGCCTCAGCTACACATGCAAAACTTCTCGACCTGGCTGTGTAAGTGAATTTTTGTTGCTGCCGGCTACTTTTTCCAACTCGTTCACGATCCTACGTTATAAAATTTTTAGTACGTAAATAGTAAATACTATAAACCAAAATAATTACAATAGTTTGGAAGTACGTCGTACCTCGCCTTTCTTTGAATGCCAAAATCTAACCGCATCTTCCCATTGGTACCTCAACATACCCGGCGGGACATTTTGCAATTTCTCATCGAGTGTTGTTTTTGTCTTATAATAAGTTTTCTTCAAAGTACTTTTATTATCTCTCCATCTTTTTCCCAATGCCTTCTTTACATAAGCATCCGAGACCTCTAAAGCAAACCTCGCCTACAAAAAACACAAGTTAATAAAGTAAGTATAAATGACACTATTTCTCAAGCATTACAGATGACATTAACATTTTGTTATCTTAATATTATCGAGGGCTTGGTTTTTGTTGCTATCGAGCATTTGACGCCATGACTCGTAGTTGATAGGCAACATATTCGCATTTCGTGCTAAAATGCCCATGTATCCTGCTAAAAGTCGAGCTTCTGATCCAACAGGCTGACCAAAACTGTTTCTGCATACCTTGACACGCTCGACTGGATTTAACTCATATAACTCTCTAAGTAGCGTACGTCCTCGACCTCTGCGCGTCCCACCATTTTCAGCTACAAATGGTATATTATAATGTAAGAATTTGAAAAATAAATCAATTATAAGTCAACACGCATGTAAATTAAATGTAAAATTACTTTGAACTTCCGTAGGATCCTCAGGTGTAATCGGAACATTCGAAGATCCAATTGCTGTCTGTTGTTCAGTACTATTTGTTTTTGTCGAGTTTGGATCATTTTGAACAATGCTTTCCCTTACAATTTTTCTTCTAGGCATTTTATCTGCAATACACATAAAATGTAAGTAAACTTAATAACTAATTACAACAATAACAGCACATATAAAATAGTTGAAATATATAATAAAACCAAGATTTAAATTATGATATTACATATAATTAAACAATCGCAAAATCTTACTACATCATTATTTTATAAATATCTTCATCTGTATCCTGACGAACCCATTGAAATTGTGTACTAGTACTAGGGATATTATTGTTTAAGTTTTGTTCTGGAAATGGCAAAGTTTCTGATCTATCGTCGATGTTATCTCTACTTCCACTACCCATGTCAAACAAGTCTCTAGGGATGTTACAGAGTACAACGTACCAACCCTCATCAGTTGGATCTTTTGAGTAAAAAACTTATTTGACTTGAGATGAGAATACATACGGCTCATCTATCAGTTGTTGTCCTGTGTGAATCAATCGGTCAAAGTTCACCATTGTAAAACCAAATTGATCTTGCTTAATTCCACGAACTGTATTAACATCGGCCCAATCACCTCGAAATAAGACAACTTTCCATTTGCCGTAGTAATCCAACTCAATTATGTCAGTGAGATGTCCAAAATATTCCACATTCCCCTCGATAGGATTATTGTCCCTAGCACTAGTATAACTTGTAATTGCAGAATTAACAACTATTCCACAATTTTCACGAAGTTTATTTTCACGAAGTTAACTAAACTAAAAAAAAAACTAAAAAAACCTAAATGCATAAATGATTTAAGGCCATATCATATACATTGTTTCTTTTAAACATTATTTATCAGCTTATTACATTATTTAAGAATTACATTAGAAGGGATTTCCCAGTCTAATGGCAAAGCTTATTTTTTCCTTCTCGTTGACTAAACAGAGTATATTTCAACTAAATCAAGATTCAAATCAAAATATTAAATTTGATTTATTTTAACTGAAGTATGCCTTAGCACAGTTGAACATAAAACAACTGCAATCCCCACAAATGAACAAACCAGACTCTGAAAATAAGAATACATTTGACAGTAGCAACCAAACATTTGACAGCAGCCAAATTGAAAGCTTAATGATGCACATCCAATTTCTAATATACTTAATGATTAAACTAAATAGAAAGCATACCAAAACAAACATTGAAAATACATTATCACAATAATATTAAACATAATTAAAAGGTCATTTAAATGCATTAGATCACCTGTCTGCCTACCAATTTGTAATGAAAGCTAGAAACAAGAAAGAAGAACCAAAACTACAAAAGCACGTACAAAAAATGTACACCGAATTAGGAACATATTTAACGATTACAGTGAAATTTATATGCTGCGCACTTTGTAGAACAATATGCTTTGTTTTGGGTCTGTAATGAAGCACTATAGAGAACTATAGAGAACAATTTGCTCTCTCTTATGCAATAGCTCAGTAAATAGTTAATCGTTTGACTCCTAGTATGCTCGTAAAAGGCAGTCAAGCAAGGAAGCAAGAAAGGACAGTGCGATTACAAGCGATTTCTAAAAAAGAATCCACCGGATTCAGTACCAATCAATGCTGGATCCTCAACTTTCCCCTAACTTCATACTATACATAACAATTTAAAACACTGCAAACCCCGAATCAAACTCAATGAAAATAACGAAATTTTTAATTCATGGAAACCCTAGAAGTCGGGTGGGCAAGAGAACAAACCTCAAAAATGGTGATTCCAAGGCTGCCGATTTCGGGAAAGTAGTGGGGCTACTGATTTCTGCTGATTTCGGGTAGAAATTTGGGATTTCGGGAGGAATTTTCTCAAACTCTAAAACGTTAGGGGAGGTTTTTGCTGCTTGGGAAATGAATGACGATCGATCGACCCTCTGCTGGGGAGAAAGGGGGATATGAAAATCAGAATAAGGGGAAAACAGGGAAACGACGATGTTTTCGGTAAAATAAACAAACCTTTGAGGGAACGACGACGTTTCGGCTACAAGAAATAAACACTTGCGGCGTTTTAACAAAAACGCCACTAAATACATAAAAAAACGATCACGTTTTGGTAAACACAAAATAACATTTTTGCGGCGTTTTAAGAGAAGCGCCGCTAAAGTTAGGGGTGAGCAAAACTCGATTCGACTCGAAAAATCGAAAAAAAATTGAATTTCGAGTTAAACGAATCGAGTTATTCGAGTTAATCGAGTTATTCAATCAACTCAATTTTTTTCAATTTCGAGTTCGAATCGAGTTGAGTTTTCAATTGAATAACTCAATAATTCAATATCAAACTATAATATTTTACATTTTACCCCAAACTCCCAAACTTTTTACTTTTCCTCAAAACTTTTACTCCTTCCCACTTTCCTCAAAACTTTTACTCCTCTCCTCCCAACCCCAATCTACCCAAAATCCATTTCCACCAAGATTTTACTCTCCCATTTACTTTTTCTCAAAATTTTACTCCCAAAACCCTCAAAACCTTTTATTTTCCCCAAAATTTTTACTCCTCCCACTTTTCCCTAAAACTTTTATTCCTTCCCATCCCACCTCCCATCTACCCTAAACCCTCCCCTCCAATTTTTTTAATATTTTCCTCCAAAATTTTACTCCCCTATTTACTTTCCTCAAACTTTTATTCCCCAAAACTTTTATTTTCCCCTAAACTTTTACTTCTCACCCTTTACTCTCAAATAAAAATCAAAATTATCCAAAAATACTAAACATAAATAGTAATAATTTTATTTATATCTACTATTTATATTATTAAATTAAATTTCACATTTTATATTATTTATATTATTGAATTGTTTAGTCATATTGAATGTTTATATTAAAACTGAATTATTAATTATGCCATAAAATATTCGTGTTAAAATTTTATATTGGTATCAATTTCACATTTTATTTTTAAAATAACTTTTATTAAAAATCATATTTTTACATTTAATATATTTTAATTCCAAAATACATAGTGACAAGAATATGAAGATAATTGAAACAACTAAGCAAGCAAAGAAGCTAACCAGTATATAAAAAATTAATAAATAAATTATGGTGTGATGAAAGTTATTAAAATTTTTGATTAAGGTGGACAAATTTTATTACGATGGGTGACAATGGTTACAAGGACCCAAAATTATTTTTTAAAATTTAACTCGAACAAATATATTCGATTCAATTCGATTCGAATTCCATCTCACTCGACTCGATTCGAGAAAACTTCAAATAAAGTTAGGATGATAAAATGAGATTTGAAAACTCGATTAACTCGAAAATTTTCGATTCGATTCGATTCGATTTGATCGAATGCTCACCCCTAGCTAAAGTAACATCTTTTGCGGCGTTTTAACAAAAAACGCCACTAAATACATAAAAAAATGGTCACGTTTTGGTAAACACAAAATAACATTTTTGCGGCGTTTTAAAAGAAGCGCCGCTAAAGCAAGATCTTTTGCGGCGTTTTAACAAAAACGCCACTAAAAACATAAAAACGGTTTCGTTTCGGTCAACACAAAATCCAACAAAACGGCAACGTTTTTTATTATAACCCATTGAAATTTTGCGGCGTTTTCAACGCAGCGCCGCTAAAGGCTGACATTTTTCGGCGTTTTACAAAAAATGCCACTAATAAATCCTACACCACGGCAGCGTTTTATTAAAACAGAATCACATTTTGCTGCGTTTTTAATCTAGCGCCGCTAAAGGCTGACCTTTTGCGGCATTTTGGCAAAAACGCCAGTAAAAAATCCCACAAAACGGCAAGATTTTTATTGAAACAAAATCACATTTTGCGGCGTTTTTGACATAGCGCCGCTAAAGGATGATCTTTTGCGGCATTTTACCAAAAACGCCAGTAAGAAATCTTACAGAACGGCAACGTTTTTATTGAAACAAAATCACATTTTGCGGCGTTTTCAGCTTAGTGCCGGGAAAGCCCAAACTTTTACGGCGTTTTACCCAAAACGCCACTAATATATCCTATAAAACGCCACCGTTTTTATTGAAACAAAATTCCTTTAAATTAAATTTGTTTCTATATTTCAAAGTTTTAATTATTTCGTAAATTCCTTTCAATTAAATTTATTCTGTTCAACGCTATATATTTAATTTGTAAAATTTTATAATTGTGTATGAAAGTAATTTTTAATAATATGAAAACTGGAGCTGGATATATATGTTTTCTTGATGAAGAATACGTAGTTTTTTGTATTAAAGAAGACAAAGCTGATAATGTTACGATAGAATCGAACAAATTAGAAGGATCAAAACAATCCGAAAAAAGTTCATGATTGGTTAATAGAAATTAAGGATATATAATTCTATTCCTTTGACTCTTAATTTTAATTACTTCAAGTATTCGTGTCTAAAACTTGTTTCAAACACGTCCACGAACATATGACATTCTAAGAACCCTACAAGTAAGGGTCAAAAAAGCTTGATTAGATAACACTAATTAATATAAACCCTAAACACATAACCCCTAAATCCTTTAAACCCTAAACCCAAAATCATAATCCTTAAACCTAGCCTAGACCCTAAACCCCAACCCATAAACCTTAAACCCCAACTTGTAAACCCTAAATTGTAAATCATAATCACTAAACCCATAATTCACATAAACCTTAATTAAACCCTAAACTCTGACCCTAAACACTTAAACCATAAAACCATGCATAATCCTTAAACCCTAAATCTTATACCTTAAACCATAAACCCTAAACTATAATGATAATTAATTCAATATTTTAAAAATAATACTATCTCTATTACGATTATATAAGAAACTATTTAATATATAAATTAAAAATAACCATTCTTGTACCCAATAAACTTAATTTAAAATTATTTTAAACAACAGTCTCTTCATTTTTCCCGTTTTTAATAAATATTTTATATATTTTTACATATTTTTACTTTCAAAATTGTTTGTACGTGTCATTATTTTTTACTAAATAATTTAAAATATTTTAATTAATATTTTCTTAAAAAATAGAGCATTAACGGCGCTTCTTCAAAAACGCCGCTAAATCCCCAACCAAAGACTCGAAAACTAAGAAAACGATGTCGTTGGGCTTAGGTTTTTTGCGGCGCTTTTACAAAAACGCCACCAAAGCCTCCCAAACTAAGAAAAACGACGTCGTTGGGCTTAGGTTTTTTGCAGCGATTTTTAAAAAACGCTGCTAAAACCCTGAGCATTAGCGGCGCTTTCCCAAAAACGCCACCAAAGCCTCAAAAACTAAGAAAACGATGTCGTTGGGCTTAGGTCTTTTGCGGCGCTTTTTAAAAAACGCCGCTAAAGCCCTGAGAATTACTTGCGCTTCTCCAAAAACGCCACCAAAGCCTCGAAAACTAAGAAAAACGACGTCGTTTGGCTTAGGTTTTTTGCGGCGCTTTTTAAAAAACGCCGCTAATGCTCATTGTTAACGGCGTTTTTGTAGAAGCGCCGGTAATACTGATATTTAGCGGCGTTTTTTTAAAATCGCCGCTACTGCTTAATTTTTAGCGGCGTTTGTTGTCCAATCGCCGCTAAAAGCGCCGCTAAAAGTTTGTTTTGGTGTAGTGGATATAGTAAGATTTTACGATTGTTTAATTATATGTAACTTACATTAGTATTAAATCTTTGTCTTATTATATATTTCAACTATTTTATATGTGCTGTTATTGTTGTAATTAGTAATTAAGTTTAATTACATTTTATGTGTATTGCAGATAAAATGCCTAGAAGAAAAATTATAAGGGAAAGCATTGTTCAAAACGATCCAAACTCGACAGAAGCAAATAGTACTGAACAACAGACAGCAATTGGATCTTCGAATGTTCCGATTGCACCTGAGGATCCTACGGAAGTTCAAAGTAATTTTACATTTAATTTACATGCGTGTTGACTTATAATTGATTTATTTTTCAAATTCTTATATTATAATATACCATTTGTAGCTGAAAATGGTGGGACGCGCAGAGGTCGAGGACGTACGCTACTTAGAGAGTTATACGAGTCAGATCCAGTCGAGCGTGTCAAGGTATGCAGAAACAGTTTTGGTCAGCCTGTTGGATCAGAAGCTCGACTTTTAGCAGGATACATGGGCATTTTAGCACGAAATGTTAATATGTTTCCTATCAACTACAAGTCATGGCGTCAAATGCCCGATAGCAACAAAAACCAAGCCCTCGATAATATTAAGGTAACAAAATGTTAATGTCATCTGTAATGCTTGGGAAATAGTTTCATTTATATTTACTTTATTAACTTGTGTCTTTTGTAGGCGAGGTTTGCTTTAGAGGTCTCGGATGCTTATGTAAAGAAGGCATTTGGAAAAAGATGGAGAGACAATAAAAGTACTTTGAAGAAAATTTATTATAAGACAAAAACAACCCTCGATGAGAAATTGCAAAATGTCCCGCCGGGTATGTTGAGGTACCAATGGAAAGATGCGGTTAGATTTTGGCATTCTCAGAAAGGCGAGGTACGACGTACTTCCAAACTATTGTAATTATTTTGGTTTATAGTATTTACTATTTACGTACTAAAAATTTTATAACGTAGGATCGTGAAGGAGTTGGAAAAAGCAGCCGGCGCCAACAAAAATTCACTCACACAGCCGGGTCGAGAAGTTTTGCATGTGTAGCTGAGGCGGGGTATTTTTAATTTTTTAATATTCTCAAATATGTATAACTTTCTATTAAATAATATTTTTACTACTATATTGTAGGAACGGTCGTCCGGTTAAAAAGTTGGACGCCTTCAACTTTTTGAAATTACACATAAGAAGAAAGATGGATCTGCTATGACTCCTGAAGCTGGTGAAATTATGGTACGTTTACTTAATACGATTTGACTTGTTTTAGTTATTTATAGTGTTTATTTTCTAATGGTTTAAGTCATTGCTTGTAATGCGACTATTGTTATATTGCATTTGTTTTTTTTTAATATATATTGCGTTCCTAACTATGTGATTTATTTATTAGGAAAAACTAAAGGAAAAAAGACGGAGTACGAAGCGATTACTTCTAGTGATAGTTCTGTTCATCTTGAATACATTGATAACCGGATTATTACTGAAGTTTTGGGTCCTGAAAAGTATGGTCGGGTTCGATTTCAAGGATATTTTATCAGCCTAACCCAATATTTTGGATCCAGCTCGTACCAATACATGGCTTCGGGGAGTCAATCTCAAGCTGAAGTTCAGAGGTTAAAAGACCAGATGGCTCAGATGCAAGCGACCACATTTGAGGTTCAAAGGAAATATGAAGAACTTCAGCAACAACTTAAAGCAGAGGCGGCAGCGAGGGAAGCAGAGGCTACAGCGAGAGAAGCAGAGGCCGCAGTGAGAGAAGCAACGAGAGAAGCAGCGATAGAAGCAGATGGTTCAAAAGAAATATAAAGAACTACAGCTACGACTTCAAAAAGATGCGACATCGAGAGAAGCAGAGCAGAGCAAAAAGTACGACGAACTTCAACAGCAACTTCAGATTATGATGAAGATGTTTCAGCAGTCGCAACTTCCGCCGTCATAGTGTATATTGCATAAATATTTTTATCATTTTAACTTTTAACGTTTTTGTAAAGAAAAGTATGAATTCACTTTTATTTATATCAATTAATATTATTTGTCATTTAATTTGAAATATTATATAAATTTATTGTTTTTGGTTGCTTTAGATCTGGTTGCTTTTGATTTGTTGTTGCAAGAAGGCTGAAAAAAACGGAAAATTTTATTTTAAAAAAATCCCAAAATTAGTGGCGTTTTTTAAAAAAGCGCCGCTAAAAGTCATATCAAATAGTGGCGTTTGTGAAATAAGCGCCGCTAAAGAACACTACTTTTAGCGGCGTTTTCTTCCCAAGCGCCGCTAAAGAACATGATCTTTAGCGGCGTTTTCTTCCTAAGCGCCGCTAAAGAATATGATCTTTAGCGGCGTTTTTCTAAGCGCTAAAGAACATGATCTTTAGCGTTTATTTTTTAGCGCCGCTAAAGAACATGTTCTTTAGCGTTTTTTTCAGTAAGCCAAAAAGTTAGCGACGTTGTCGTTAGCGGCATTTTTTGTGGCGCTTCTTCAAGCGCCGCAAATGCCTTTAGTGGCGTTAAAAAGCGCCGCTAAAAGCCTAAAAAAACGCCGCTAAAAACCTGTTCTGGTGTAGTGCTGTTTTAATGGTTTGACGACAAGATTGAACAATATTATCTAATTAAATTATTATTTTTTTAATTTGTTCTTAATCCTAATTATTTTAAAGTATATATGTTATATTATATCATGAATTTCACAGATCCTCATTTACCAATTGCTTTGTTTTTGTGTTCTTAAAGAAAAGATTGTATGAAACAGGGTCGCAACGTCATCCTGTATCCCTTTCCAATTATTTAATGACATTTCAGTAATTTTTTCTATATCATTGATACATAATTTTGATAATTTTTTCAACCTGAACTTTGAAACATGAGTCCCAAACCCAAACCTTGAAACATGAACTCAAATCCAAAATCCCAAACCCCAAATCCTAAACCTAGAAGTTAAAACCTTAAACTCTAAACTCTGAATCAAGAGACCAAGTTTAGGGTTCGAGGTTCAAGGTTTAGAGTTTCGGATTCGAGATTTCGAAATTAGGTTTCAAGGTTCAGGTTAAAAAATTACCAAAATTATGTATCAACGACATGAAAAAAATTACTGAAATATCGTTAAGTGATTAAAAAAATATAAGATGACGTGATATCTCTATTTCATACAATACTTTCTGTGTGTTCCTATAAGGCTTGACACATGTAACAACTGTTGTAAAGCTGAAGGTAACAAACAATTTAAATGGGTTTTAATTTATGACTATATCTAACTAATTATTTATAAAATAAAAATTAAGATCTATCGTGACAAAATATTATAATAATATCAAATAAATAAGAAGGATGAATCATTCTTTTGCTACATTTGATAATCTACCTTTTAGGCTCAAAATCCTTAATTAATATACTCAGATGTACAAGACTTTATGCATCAATTTTCATAAGTGTAATGGATGAATACATTATGCTTCTATATTCACATTTTTTTTTCTTAGGGGAGGCTGAGTCGGATGTTTTTGTTTCTTGGGGTCGAAATGTCGAGCATCCTGTAAAATAACGGTAAATTGTGGCACCAAACACTATACAACATTCTTCGATACTTACAAGAGGATAATGATGATATAGTGCACTTTGTAGGTAATGGAGAGGGGTGTTGTTAATGGCTATATCTCACATCGGTTAAGCACAAGTTATTAAAAGGATTTTTATATAGCTTTACTTTTTGTTTTCATCGAGTAATTGGGTTATAGACCTATCATATGTGTATGTTGTCCATTTGGTTCATGTACTACATGTATTTCTTTAAAAATCTAGAACATAAATATATTTTTTCTTGTTGAGCACGGAAATGGTGGGATAGGGTTTCCCTTAAATTCTATTGTTTTTTTTTTCTCTTAAATCACTTTAGAATTTTGAAAATTGAAAACGGAAATAGAATAGGGTGAAAAAGATAGAAAATCAATAAAAGAAGGTGAGTAGAAAAATTTATTAGACACCGGGATCGAGGGTATCTAATAAGTTCTACCTACTATTGGATTTGAACAAATGACTTCAACCGTATGAAAGCAATACTGTAGCCGCTGAGTTAAGTATGTCATTTATTATCATAAGGCATCATAAAGAGAAAAAAAAAAAGGGACCTATTACATCAATGGATTATAAATTTAATATTACTTCTAAGCAATACCAATCACACGGACCAAATGGGTATGATTATGATGTTGGATCATGTAATATTCATCTTGACAAGAAATTATCTACATAATATGATAAAATATGTATCACAAATACAAGGGCTACAGCTCAATTGGTAGAGCACCTCGTTTATATGTGCGCCAATATTTTTCAGGGAAGTATATCATACAATCAAAAGAATTGATCTTTTTGAGAAATTGAAGTCAAAAATTCTATCTGGGAATTTAAGTTTTAAGCGGGACCGACTGTAACTCCTCCAAACTTTCTTGGGAATTGATCTTACTGTGATTTCCCTTAAAAGAGCAGCACCAATGGAGTTTCATCTTCTTTATTCAAATGTACGAATATTGAAACACTATGTTAAACTTAGGGGACGACGTCCACTACACAATTATACCAATAAAAGTGAATTTGTTTCTAAAATAAAAGATTTACCACAACGCAGTAAATTTTTTATTTCTAAATTCTTTATTTATTTTCCAGTAGCTTATTATCCAACACATTTAATTATAAAGAGAGTTACAACTCACTTATGTTCCAAGTCTAACATAAGAGTTTCTTCTTTGGAAAAACAAGAAAAGAACATTAATTTAGACTTGTAGTTTATATCTTGTCTAGGTTGTTGGTATTGAAAAAAATGATTTCGTTTTACATCATTGAAAGGGATTCTTTATTAAATAAATAAAATAAAATATTAATTTTTAAATATATTTTGAAAAATACATTTAATTTTAAGCTAGGTTTAATTATGAATTTCGTCCTTCTATTTTTATGAGAATTAAGAAATTAATCTCTCTATTTTAATTTATTGGCATTTAATGTTCATACTTGACTAAAACCGAAAATTTAATCAAATTGTTGGTACGTAATCTTGAACCGTTGATTTTATTAATTTATACTATATAAATCGTTATATCGATTTTGATTTAAAGACAAGATTTTAGTAATATTATCTAATTAAATTATTTTTTAATTTTATAAAATATAAAAATCAAACTAAATTCCAAAAATCCGTCTACCCAATTGTCAATTTTGGGTGTAATCCTAAAAGCAAATCCAACATCTACGAAATTGCTGAGGCAAACAAAACTGTTACATTACACCTTTATAACTAAAAGTGGAGAAATTATTTTATTTACTCTTCTAAACACATTATTAATAGTTTATTTTTAATTATTTAATAATTTGTTTATGTTATAGACATATAATTTTAATAATTTTTTATTTTGAAGTTTAAAATCTAAATTTAGAACCTTAAATCTTAACCCTGACCCCCTGAATCTCGAATCTCTGAATCTAAACTTCAAATTCAAACCTGAATTTTAAACTTGATTTGGGGTTTGGGGTTTGAGATTTAACATTAAGGTTCAAGATTCGAGATTAAGATTCGAAGCTCGGGATTTAAAATTAAGGTTCAAGGTTTGAAGCTCAGTATTTAAGATAAAAAAAATTACAAAAATTATATGTTAACGAAATGAAAAAAATTACTAAAATATCAATGGCGGAAAGTTTGATAAAATAAATTCTCATAAAGAGTTATTACAGGGCATCTTCGACGAGCAAACAAAGAAGATGAAACCGAAAACAATCGTCAAAGGTAATCCAAATCCAACAAACCCAACTTGTTCGCTATTTTCATGGAATCTAATCTCTTGTTAAAAGAACAGCCCGAAACCCCAAAAGCAACTGCCATTCAACCTCTAACACTCCACTCTTCCACGTGTCTTCTACCCCTGCCTTTTATTTCCCTCACTCTTAAGCAATCTTTTTATCATGCTTTAATCCTGGTTTTAGTCCTTCTGCTATACCCCAATTTAGGATTTCATCCTTTTTACTTTAATTTGACTTAATTTAACCATTCTTTTATACTGATATATGTCACTAAAATGATGATCAACGAACTCTAGCATTAAACTAGTATGTAAATTTATTATTGGTGTTAGAGTTTGTGTGACTCGAATCTCATCATTTATAAATATAGTAATAAAATAAGGGGATCTGTTCTAATCCCGTCATTTGAATTGGTTTTTGAAAATTTTTAATAATATTCTTACGTTATGAGAACAAACAAATATTTTTTTGAAAGGGTTATTATTACAAATAGAATTCAAACAACTGATTATAGAATTACGCATAATGACTTTTTTGATCCTCTAACTTTAAAAAAAGTTATTTTAACTCTATTTAATTTTTCACCTCTTTTACCTTTGAACTTTTATTTTTTTGTCTGATCACCTCAAAATAGATGAAAAAATAAACTTTGTTTACGTGACATTAGAGGTGCTCATGGGCCGGGCGACATGTCAGCAATTAATTAATTTTTTAAATTTAAAATATTAAAAAAATTACAATTTTTATACTTTTTAAATTATTTTTTATCTTTAAAAATATTTTTAAAATTTGAAAAAATTAATTAAATGTTGACGTGTCATCTACATATATGCCACATCAGCAGAGCTGAAAGACATTAATTTTTCATCCATTTTTGGGTGATTTGACAAAAAAACGTAAATTTAAAGGCTAAAAAATGAAAATTTAAATAAATGGCTAAAATAATTTTTTTATAAAATTAGAAGGTTAATTAAGTCATTATACCATAAAATTAAATTAATACAAATCAAAACAAAACTAAAAGTAATCTAGTTAAAACCTATACATTATACGTCCATGTTGAAACTAGAGACCTAAATATTTCAATCGTATATTGTAAAACTCAAATTTAAGTAGTCAGTTAATTCCAATAAAACCCCACCTAACATAATAAAAATTGAACCAAATCGAAATCAAAAGCAACAATTTTTAGTTTTATCGAATTTTCTGCGCAGCCTTAATAACATTGGCTGCTAATTCTAGTAATCAATTTGCATACTAAATTATTTAAAGTAGAGGTATTAAATATTAAATTTTAACATAGTTGAAGGATTAAAATTGATAATTAAAACTTTCAAAATCCCCAAAATATCCTCATGACTGTTAGCTTTGAAAATTTAAAGTACCCCACCGGCCATGAATGGTGCCTTTAAATAACGCGCCTTCGTTTCCCGTTTCCTCTGCAACTTTCACTTTTTTTTTTCCAAAAAAAAAAAATGGAATACCGCAATGTTTTTCCCATTTTTGTTATTTTTTCCTTTTTCATCGTTGGCGTGATTTGTACGGAGACTTTCTCGGCGGAGGGATTTGAAGTTGATCCGTTGATCGAACAAGTAACGGACGGTCACGAAGGAGCCGAGCCGCAGCTGCTGACGGCGGAGCATCACTTCTCGCTGTTCAAGAAGCGGTTCAAGAAGTCGTACGGATCACAAAAGGAGCACGATTATAGGTTCAAGATTTTTCAGGTTAACCTGAGACGAGCGGCGCGTCATCAGAATCTTGACCCGTCGGCGACTCACGGGGTGACTCAGTTCTCCGATTTGACTCCAGGCGAGTTCAGAAAGGCATATTTGGGATTAAGGAGATTGAGATTGCCTAAAGATGCAACTGAGGCTCCGATTTTGCCTACCGATAATTTGCCTCAAGATTTTGACTGGAGGGAAAAAGGAGCTGTTACACCCGTCAAAAATCAGGTTTCTACTTCTGTTTTTTTTTTAATTATAAGTTTTAGTTTTATGAATGATATATGAATTTATTATATGTTTTGTGATTAGGGTTCATGCGGATCATGCTGGTCTTTTAGTACAACAGGAGCCTTGGAAGGAGCTAACTTTTTGGCAACTGGGAAACTTGTGAGCCTCAGCGAGCAACAGCTCGTGGATTGTGATCACGAGGTTCCTTTTCTTTTACCCTTTTTTCTTCCATGTTTTTAATATATACACACACACTTTGAATTTAGGTAAATAATGGATGTGAGGAAATAAAAAATATTTTGGATTAATGTGAGAAATATTAGAATGATTTGAAAATTTTACATACATGCCTGATTAATATATAATTATGTTAATAAATTCAGATTAGTAAAATAGTAATCATGCAAAACCAGAAAGGGGAACCGATAGACACATATTTTACCATATTAGAGCCCTGTCCACGTCATATACATGTTGGACGTGTTGCATAGATGACAATGTATAAAAATGATTGTGCTGCAATTATAAATTCTATTGTTTACTTGGATGTTTGGTTTGCAGTGTGATCCAGAAGAAGCAGGTTCATGTGATTCTGGATGCAATGGGGGGTTAATGAATAGTGCTTTTGAGTATACCCTCAAAGCTGGTGGACTTATGCGTGAGGAGGACTACCCTTACACCGGCACTGATCGAGGGACCTGCAAATTTGACAACACCAAGGTTGCTGCCAAGGTGGCCAACTTCAGTGTTGTTTCTTTAGATGAAGATCAAATCGCTGCTAATCTTTTCAAGAATGGTCCTCTTGCTGGTAAATGCATATAAACATTCATCACAGTGGACCTATCAATTCTAGTCTCAACCCGAAAACCCGATTCAATCCAATTTAATTGTAGAAAGTCAACAACTCATATTCATCCAACCCGAACTTGAAATAACAAGAATAAGTAGCCTTGATTTGAGTAGAACTCAACCCGCAAACCCGAATGATTTGAGCCAGAAATGATCTGAAGAGTTTAAGACCCAAATTGACCCAAAACAATGATGAGTAGTTTCTAATGATTGTTGATGTGTTTCTTTTGTTTTGATTGCAGTGGCTATCAATGCGGTGTTCATGCAGACCTACATAGGAGGAGTTTCTTGCCCATATATCTGCTCTAAACGCCTTGACCATGGAGTATTGTTGGTGGGGTATGGTTCAGCTGGTTATGCTCCAGTTCGCATGAAGGATAAACCGTACTGGATTATCAAGAATTCATGGGGTGAAAACTGGGGAGAGAATGGGTTTTATAGGATCTGCAGGGGTCGTAATATTTGTGGAGTAGATTCCATGGTTTCAACTGTTGCTGCCGTTAATACCAACTCAGAGTAGGGTTGGGAGCAGAGCTCTTCTTTTACGAACAGTTGCTTTGTATATATGTATCTCGTTACAATTAATTTGGGTTCATTATGTTTCTCAATCGGGTTTACACCTTTTTTTATGAAATTCTTAGCTTTTATTCCCCCTCATTCGTCTCCCTGAAATGGAACTCGAGATGTTCCTTTGCCTCTTGTTAATTAATACTCATGGCTACTGCAATCCCCAACTTAAACTCGACTACTGTAACTAAAATTATTTTTATAGGTTACAAGTACAATTAAAGTGCAAATAAAAATCCGTCTGAACAGTCCCAAAATGTAGAATTGAACTGTTGTAATGTTGTAATATAGATGGACTAACAAATGGAATAAAATGTAAAATCAAATAATTACAATACAAACAGATTAAAAATTGAAACAATATATTTACTATTGGAACTTAAATCCACACATAGTAACAGTACAATATAGACTAAAACTGACCTTGAAATCACACGCATAAAGTTATTCATGTTGAGTCTTGAACCTAGATACTCATGATTCAAACCTTCACACCTTTGTTAACTTTACCAAAGACATCATTGACAGATTTGAACATGTTAACTTTTGTAATAGGGACAAATTTCAAAACTATACATGAATTTTAATTCAATATATAAGTTAATACATAAACTTTAGTGCAATTATACATATGGAAGTTTAACTGCGGTTCACATTTATATATGAAATTTTAATTTTGATTCAATCATACATATTTAAAGAAATAAATACAATCATTTATTTTAGATTTAGATAAATATAATTATTTGTGTACAATATAAACATAAAATAATGTCATTAATAATTGTGTTATTAATTTATGAGAATTAAATCAAATCAAATCAAAATGAGTATAAAATTATACATTAAACCAAAATTTATGTATAATTTTGAAATTCATCCTCGCTTTTATTTTCAAATTTATCTATATTTTTAAAAAATTCATATACTATATTTTCCATAAAATATCATTTGCCATAAAGACATGATACCTAGTTGATACAACCAGAGCAACTAGAAATTTTCATAAAATTTAAATAGAAAAATAAATTAAATCAAGTATATTTCATACATAGCTGAATACCACATATAAATACCAGCCCATGCAGTAGGCCATTTATTGCTTCCAATAACAAACTATTTATCAACTGGAGGGGTAAAGAAGCAGCGTGTCCTTAGGCGGCTTTAATAAAAACCTCCTCAACTCCAACTATATAGGGTAATCTATATCCCCAATTTTCGTCATGTTTAAATGAAAAAATCAACATAACTTCTTACCTATCCACGCTCAAGTCCTTTCAACATACATTCTTTTGTATTCGATTCGGTGCATCGCATCAATCATCCTCATCATCGAGTAATGCGAATGAAAATGGATAGAACTTGTAACCGTCTCCCTCGTAGAATTTGTTCTGGAATTCAACCCAGTGAAGTCGCAAAGCATGTAGGAAAGCACTGAGGGTCTCCATAATTAGCAACACACCGACAGTTGCGAAAATAAAGACGATTATGCCGACAATGAGGATGATTATATTGTTATACCTGCAGCAAGCAAAAATGGCAATATCATCATGCATATGCCTTTAGATCTATAGACTCGGAGAACACTTAGAAAATGTAAAAGAAGAAATGGATGGAATCATAAGAGCAATATGATATCATAAGATACAAAGTGCCTATATATGTATCTGGGTTGAATTCGTAAGCATGGAAAATGTGCAAGACGTACCCCCAAGCAAGAAGAAGAACCTTCTCGTAGAACACAACTGACAACTCTGAGTGAGCAAGACTGCAAAAAGAATGAACAAACATGGTGCAGTTTGCAGTTAGGCTTTACTTAAATCAGACAACATTGATAAAATAAAAAATAAAAATAAAAACAATTGTAGAACACACTAAACCTGTCAATCGAGCAGGATGGGTTAAGTTTTGATCTGGGTCACTCCAGTTTGGGTCAATTTTGACTCCGGGTCATTCAGGTTTGGGTCAATTTCAAGTTCAGAGCATTTTGGATTTGGGCCATTTCAAATTCAGGTTGTTCTGGGTTCAGGTAATTCATGTTTGAGGCTCGGTTTTTTCGGGTTGGGTCATTACAAATCTGGATCATTCTAAGCTATGGTAACTTTAGGTTCACATCATTTCAGGTTTGGATTAATTCGGATTCGTGTCTGACGGATTTGGATTGTTGACTTCTATGGTAAACTCAGATTATGTTGGGTTTGGTTCAAATTGATCAAGTCAGATTTTCAGATTTGAATCAGAATTGACAAAACGAGACTCATCAAAAGATGAGATCTTTTTGAAACTCAAAGCAGAAAGTAAAATTTAGAGATGGTGTTACTTCAAGCAAAACCAAGTGAAGTCTCAGCATCAATTAAGTTACTAATGACATACCTGAGGGCCCATAAACGAAGGTATGAAGCTGTATTTGAAACTGCACCAAGCACAAACTCTATGGTATGGATCAGTTGATGCACAAAGACTTCACTAAACTCAAATTCCTCATGGTCATGACCATGGGAATCATGATTTGCCACTGAAAGGAGAGTTTCATCTGTGCTTTCAAGTGGTGCGTAGGATTGGCCTTGGTGCCTCTGACAAAAAGGTGCATATAATAAGTGATGGGACAAGGATGAAAATAAAACTTAAAATATGTTCAACAAGAAATCGAGAAAGTTGAGCATAAATACATTTTCGTGTTGTCTCTTTAGAAGAAAAGGCTTCGGTAATAGCATCCATGGCACAGACACCAGGGCAAGTAATAACAGCACTTGCTGGAAAGAAATGCACAAGAATATCAAGTTAGATGAAAATCCCTGCAATGAATGATATATATATATATATATATATATTAGAGTACGAGAAATAACCTGAGTTATCTTTTGGCCAGGAAAAAGCTGATTTTCACCCAGTTCATCAGTAGGACTCAGGAACATGTATATCAATATGTGGTACAAATCAGCTTGTGAACCAGTGGACCATTTCACAATGATAAGGAATGATAGATAGCCAAACAGACTGTTCAGAAATATCATCTGGGGAATAAATTGGAACCTGAGTAACACATAAGCAAAGACAAGCTTTCAGTTAGCAGTCAAGTCAAAACCCCTAGAAAATGGAAAAGCTAAGATCTTGATTGGCATATCAGTCTTACCAGACGTTCAGACTATTACGAAAGAATATTGCATTGAAGTAACTCAAAATAATTCCAAGGTTCATCTGAGCCACCCCAAGAAGGATTGACATTTTCATCTTCAGAGAGTTCAGGAATGGCAGCTCACTACGGCTACCATGCCATGCAGGATCCACTCCAAAGGGGTAAGTGTCGCGAACCTTAATCAAACCAACAGTAGTCGCATCTCTGGATAAAAAGCAGTCAAAAAGCTGTTACAAAGGACTTATACCACAATAGGAGGCTTCTAAAACATTTGGTATCATCAGAAGTGTAAGTGAAATACCGGCAAGAGAGATCGCGGCAAGCATAAGCTGAGCGACCAAATAATTCAAAGGGCACAGAGAAGAACTCATTATAGACCAAACCAGTATAAATAGAGAAGAGTGACATCATCATAATCACATAACGACCACCAAAAGTCATTTCGGTGATATCTCCAAGCTTCTGCAGATTCCAAGAATTATAATTCACTTAGGTTCCACCCACAGAGACAATAGACCAATAAAGATAACAATCACAAACTAGGAAAACTAACAGGTCCTTCTATCTTGGAAGTAACCCTTCAAACCAAAAGCTCAGACAAGGCAAGGTCATGTTACCACAAATTCTATGACATGATGATGTTCACGGTACACATCAATGTGACCCTTACCAATCTCTGTTGTTAACAAAATAAAGCAAAAAAGTTCATGCAGTATAATCCCATGTCGTGTTTATTTACCATATTAGCAAATTTAAGATGAAATTAAGAGATGGTTAATGACATTTGTAGCCCAACTAAATCGTATAGAAATCTTGTAGATTCAGCATTTAATCATTGATGAGACTGAGAAATTAGTAGCAGTTACATAGCAAGTAAAAAGGAGGCTAATATACAGAACTCTTACACAAACAAAACGTAAAACAAGTCTCAAAGCGGAAGATTAAACTTGAAACTATTTTGTCCAAATTCAATGGGACAAAGGGCTTTCCAAGTCATTATCTTACGGAGGTACAATTAAAAACATATTTCTTCTTTCTACAACTTCAAGGAAAAACAGAATGAAGGAGTAAGTGTCCTCAAATTTTTTTTTTTTCTTTCTTTAATGTACCACAAGAGATTACCTGACTAGAAAGTTTCTTTTCCCGGACAATAAAATATAATGTTGCAAGTAATAAGCATATTCCATGCCCCCAATCACCAAACATGACAGCAAAAAGAAAAGGGAATGTAACAATAGTGTATACACCGGGATTTGCTTCTTGATACTTTGCCACCCTGCAATTTAATCAGCAAGGATATTAATGCAGAACATACAGACAAAACACATACTCCCAAAAAGGAAACCAGTGCAGGAGCCCTATTATAAGGTGAATTTACCACTAGGAAATAAAAACTGGATACATAACAAGAATATAACATGTACAACAGTATAAGTATAGGTCAAATAACACAGAAAAGAATACTGTTCACTCTCTTCTTCAGGAATGAAATAGGAAGAGCACTTATGCCATAATATCTATTTTCTGACATATGCAGATCGGCAATCAATAATTTATTAATCAAGTCATTACTAGCATCTCCTTAATAAGAACAAGCTGTACTCTAAATCTTATCTCTTCCGAATATCATTGCATTGAATTACAGTGGAAAGCAACAGATAAAATGTAAGCTCCTAATTCCCTAGCTTAAAGGACATCAATGCTCATATTTA
Organism: Gossypium raimondii; assembly: GCF_025698545.1. Taxonomy (NCBI): domain Eukaryota; kingdom Viridiplantae; phylum Streptophyta; class Magnoliopsida; order Malvales; family Malvaceae; genus Gossypium; species Gossypium raimondii. The sequence continues at coordinate 2,639,441 of NC_068577.1, read as the reverse complement.
GCTTGGACATGCATCCTATATATAAGCAGATAATAAAAGGCCAAATCAATATAAAGAAAATGCCTAAAAAGTGTATGTATAAGTCTATTAGGATAAACAGACACATAGACAGACTCAGCACATATGGGCATCATTTACGATGGATATCTGGTTTTCTTTTTGCTCTGAAACACAATATAAGTTCAGTCTTACTGTGAACTTACCCATAGGCATCAACAATTTCCTGAAAAGCAGAAGTAAATTTATTTGTGCGGAAGTAGGTAGGTGGTGATTCTCTTGTATGCAAGACCTGGAAAATGGCTCCAACTTGAGAGTTGGAATCAAATGCAGCCCTCTGCAGTGCCTCCTGAATCTGCACCATAAAATTGCAAACTTATACATAATTAATCTACTACATATATAAAAGAAACATCTATTGAAATATAAAGCACAAGTGGCAGAAAACTAATACCTGTTTTGTGGCAAAAACGGGACTCCATCCCTCAGCCACAAGACATTTCTTTGTTACGTCAAGGCTAAGCATGTTCAGAGTGTGATAGATTGATTTCTCCTTTTTCACCTTCAGGAGTTAAAGAAAATATGATTTACTCACTGAACTTAATCTAGACTATTTAGAACATCAGTCCTCAATGCATCTCATGTGCAAGAGGAAAATATAAGCATATGTTACATAATCTATAAAAAGCTGATAAAAGATGACCATCAAGTAACATTATTTAAAGTTCAAACAGACCTTAAGGTTCCATTGCTCAAACTGATCTCCAATATTCCGCAATAGATTGTCCCGTTGAAGCAATCCAGCATCTATGGTGGTTTTTAGCTCTGAAATTCTTCCAGAAACCTGAAATGAAAAAAAGATTCAAGTTCCCATGATGCATCAAAATAATTGGAACAAGAGGGGAGGAGTGGATGTTCCTCGTCAAGAAGTAATATTGAAAGAGTGGTCTGTGGAAGAAAAGATTTAGGATACAGGCATATTCAGAAATTCTACTTAATACAGAACTGGACAGCCTGGGATGTCCTACAGGAACAAAAAAAATATACAAGCAAGCAGCAGTCTGCCAAACCATTAAGAAAATACAACTAAGTGATAGTTTAAATAAATAATAATAATCCATACCTCGGTAATCATGAGAGCTTGTTTGCCTAGGTCCTCAGCAAAAGGATAACGATTAGCACCAAAAGCTTCACATATCTTGAGAATTTTGTTTTTTGCCCTTTCTCCAGAGTAGAAAACCACAAATACATTTTTCTCCATCTACACATTAACATTCAAATCAAATACAACAGAAAACTTGGTACAAGATTAGACAATGATATACTCTTCACAAGTCCATAATTCAGAATGCTAAGCTCGCCTAAACAACACACGTAAGCATGAACTGAGTGGATTACACAATAAATCCTACACCAAGAGTTGTATTGTTCTCATAAACTAGAAAATTAAATCAGCTTTAACATTTCCAGCTGATGCTTTGCTATTTGCATACATGCACATGTTAATGAACATGGAAACACATCTAGTGGTGTAGATAGAAAAAATTCCAATGGAGTCATATTTCAACTTCTTTTTTGTTACACAATATTTTTATCCATGTTTATTGAAGAAAACACTTCTATGTCAAATGCAAAAGTTCTTAGTTCAGAAAAATATAAAGGAAATAGTATCACATTACTTTATTTAGAAGCAAATACAATGGCATAAGATGTTAATTTATATCTGCATTGTGATCATCCATGAATTTTATGAGTCCAGCTGGGTTTCATTTAATTCTTACTAGGTTTAATATTATTTATCTTTTCTTCTAAAAGATGAAGACAAATGACACATTAACATACAAGAGTAAAATTACAAGAATAATTAAATAAGTTTTATATACATCAAGAAGAGAAACCAATAAACAATCCAAACTAAAAAAACCAACAATTGGATCAATCAGAACTTTTATTAAAATTTTAGCTGGGTCGATATGAAAAATTACAATATATATATATATACTATCACCCTATACTAAGTTCAGTTATTTTAGCATTGAGATAGTCTGTGGTTATGGTCATGAATAAATGCAAAAACTCTTTGTTTGATACTGCTTCAGAACATAAAATCTAAGTTCTTCAAATAAATGGCACGTTGCCTGCACAAGAACTTTGTTCGATACTCTTTCACAACAAAAAACCTAAGGTATTCAAATAAATAATTAATTGTCTGCGCCAACATGATAAAGACTTTGCACATCTGAGTAACATAAAAATATAAGAAACATTCTTTCATGTGCAGTGTGTGATATCCATCAGCATTTTGTTATGCAAATACTTCAAAGATATCATTTGTGCCATAAAAACAATTTTCACCTTCTCTCCAGAAACAGGATCAGTGATGGGTTCCTCTGCAGGAACTTGCTTGAGGAACACATTACCCCTGGTTGCACGAAATAAAATCCTCTCGAATGCCATAGATTTTTCCCTAGGAACAAGACCAGTAATAAACCCCAATTTCACTTGCTTTGATAAATCTGTTGCGGTTTCCTACAAATAACAGGAAGATTTTTATAAGTGAAGGTATGGCATTATAGATAGATAAGTAGATAGTAGAGGATACTGAAAGAAAGATGGTGCTATACTTGCTCACGCAATAAAGGAGTTTCTAGGGTTTCATCACCCATTTGCTGTGATTCCATTTCTCTCTGCTGAGCTGTAGCACTGCGCTGAGCAGAAGTAAAAAACTCACCAGCCTAAATAGAAAAACAAGTTAGCATTTTATGCAATAATTATAAAGCATTACAAGAGATCGTGAAAAATATTTTGAAAAAATATACTTAATGTACAAATAAGAGTAAGTTAAAATTCAACACCAGTAAGATATAACAAGAACATAATATTACATAAAAACTACAGAATCAAATTAACTTTTTATCTAAGAGAATATGAGAAAAACATTGTTTATAGACTATCCAATTACTAGCTGAGTGTCTCAACTATGAATTGTTTTACTCATCCAAACATATATAACCTTACTGCAAAAATTAGCAACTTCAATGACCATATGCGTGTTACTGTTTCTCAAGATGTAAAAACAATAGCAGTAACAAGGAAGTGATCCATCGCAAAAACCATCTGATTGGAGCAGCAAACAAAGCATACCTTTTGCAAAACAAGCTTATACTCAAGCAGCTCAGTATAACCACGTTGCAACTTGTCACCATTTGCATTCATTTCAACCAGTTCGGCCTCAAGTTCTCCAAGTTTCACCTAAAACATAACAAAGAAAATTGATTTCAATTTACAAAAAGAAAAAGAAAATTAAACATTCTACATAATAGATGCCGTACCTAAAAATAAAACAAAACAAAACAAAACATTTCTAGGTAATAGATGTTGTACCTCTAAGTCATCAAAACCATTGTTAGTTTCTCCCAAGGATTTTGCTGAAGGGGAGAAGCCCGCTTTTAGCATTTGCTCCTTGAAAAAACGCAACTTGCGTGCCATCTCTCCGCATCTTTTAATCTTCATGAGAAAAAGATGTTAACAAGCAATGACCAAAAATGCGATGGGGAGGTGGGGGAATTATGAGAACAAAATATAGCATGATAAACATTGTTTATTTAAATAACTGTAGTAATTCCAATACAATAGAAAGGCAGTAGGATAAGGTTCGCTGTCTCAAATAAACATCCATCATTTGAGATCCTAAAACATCAGTTGAACTCTTCTAGGACTTCCTTAAACACCAGCATATGCTATATAGTGCATGCAACACATCAAACTGACATTTTGGTTAGGTGATGCAGTAGATTGATTCAAGAGATCTAATATTATTTATTGCCAATTTTTTTGAGCCAGTGAAATTTCTACTAGCATAAAATTCCCGACAGTGTAGCTCTTTAAGTAGAAGCAAAAGAAAGAACGATCAGCATCAGAATGTGTTAATTGCGAATATATCAAACATACTACTGAAAAGCAGCAAAGAAAATACCTGAGCAGCATAAGTTCGCTGAAATGGACTCTTATCCGAATTGAGCTGCAAAATATCACAATTTAAAAAAAAAAAATTAGTCCTAAATCTCCACCAATTGATCCATCAAATCTTGAAAGAAAAGTTAAAATAAAACTAGCTTCTCATGAAAATTTATTTAAAAGAAAGTAGAAAAAGAAAGAAATTGATGCATAAAACAAAAACCCTAGCAGTAGCAATCATTAAAAAAATCCAATAAACCGATCTCAACTACAAAGAATTTCCGGCACATAGTTCAAGTCTAGGGCTGCCATGAACTAAAATTAAAGACTCAAGCACCGATAATCCGGTTCAATTCTGAAGTAGAACAAAGAGAGTACAGATTTCGATAGCAACTGAGCATCCATCAAAAGACAAAGCATGAAGAAGTGTCGGACAAGTAAAAAGACAAGTGTACAGACATCTTTGAATTGAATGAGACCGAGGTCGCCGAGGTAAGAGACGGTGAGGTGAGCGGACTCCATGGGGATAATGAGCTGGACCAATTGCATCGCCTCCGAACGGAACAGATCCATCGGAGGGCAGCATCCTCCTCCACGGTCTCCCATCGAGTTCCAACTCCGTTCGATGACTGTTGATTTTTTTTTCCGATCACACGAGAAAAAGCAGAGCGAGATGGATCTCTCGAGAGAGAGAAATTTTTGCTTTTGGATTTGGTTTGTGGAGTTCAAATAATTCAGCGCGTAGTAAAAGCCAAAGAAAAATACGGTCACAGAAAAAAAAAAAAAAACTAAGGAAACCGGGAGATGGTGTTTGTAGATTAATGAGATTTCGTCCTCTACTTCCTTACTACCACAATCTTCCACGTAAGCCTTTTCCTTTTTTACCGTTCTAGTTGTCTTAAGATTCCTTTTCTTCTGTTTTTTTATTCTGTAAAAAGTTAATCCTAACATTTTACTGCCAGGTGATGGTTATTGGTTGAAACTTGAAATGGAAATAAATATATGATCGTGTTAAAAAGTCCCTGTAAAAATAATTAAATTTTAATTAATTTTAAAATTGAAAACTGTAATTAATCGAGTAAATTAATTGAAAATAATTGAGTTGATTTTCTGAGTCACGAATAAACCTATTTATGGTCGGATTATCTATCTAGACTCGAAGGTCTGCTCAAAATTTGAGAGGGTTTAGACAAAATACTAGACTCAAAAAAAGGGTTTGGGCAAGAAAATTAGGTTCGTTTTATTTTTTTTCCAAACTCATTTTCCGGGCTTATATTTTTACTTAAACCTTTTAATTTTCGGATAAACCTTCGAGTTAGGTGACCCGACCCATGAACGGGTCTAATTTCGCCACATGACACAATCCTGATGTGCCATGTGACGAAAATAACCCCCTAATAGTTGTCAAAGGACTTTATTAATCGAATTTCTTTATGTTCAAAAACTCAATTGAGTACATAGGTGCTTGATTGATTTTGTTGAAAAAGCTCGTGAACTTTAACCACCCTTTAGCCTTTTTAATAAATTATAGTTTTCTACATTTTTTATAAATTTCTAAACTTGTTATAATATTTCAATGGCTCGTTAAGGGTTCTAATGGAAAATTATATCTCAAGGTCTTAATTGATTGCAGTTTTCAATCAAATAACTTAATTGATTTTTTTTTAATATTTAGACCTAAACATATTTGATGGTAGGGATTCAAAAATCAGTTGTTTGTTTGGCTTTTACATAATTGATTTAATTGATATTGTATAAAATAATATATATTGATATTGTATTTAATTGGTTTATCTGAATCAATTTAATTTTAAGTAGATTAATTGATTTTTTTTCTTGTTTGAAATAAATTAAAATAGCATATCTTATATAAAATAATATATATTTAATTTATACCCAATATATTTAAAATAATTAAAATATATATTAAACAGCTTAAATCCGATTTAATTTTGAATTTCAATAATCAACCCACTTATCAATTGAATGAATATAATCGGCTTAAAAAAATAGAAAAGGTTGATTATAATGCTATTTAATGAGTTTTTTATAAGGGAATTATCTAAAATTTAAATATTTACAAATATGATTTTCAATTCGTAGAAAGAACTTCTCAGTCTTTTTCCAAATCTTTTTTCACAAAATTGATCTGATAATACTTGCAGAAATAATTACAAATACTCCATTTTCAACATTTTGTTAATTCAAGCCAAGTTGGATGCAATTAGACCAACAAAATTCAATAACAAAGCTTTTGGGATAAAGATAGTCTTGCATTGTGTAAAAATATTGTTTTATAAACCTCAATTTTATCCAAATCCAATATGATAAGATTAATTTAAATTTAAATACAAATTTAATCTCTAAACCCCTTATTAATCGCTTTAAAAATAATTATTTAAATGATTCAAATTTAAAATTCAAAATTAAAATAACTCATAAAATTAACTTATATCATCCCACTCAAAAAACCCAAAATGGATCCTTTGTCTTAAAGCATTTGGTAAATTTCTAGCTATCTAAAGTATTGTAAAGCTAGTACAGTTGAGCCATATACCATCTGCCTAGGTTGGACCTAAAATTCTGGATTAGGTTTTCACCATATCACGTATCCTCGAGAACAAACTTTCTTTACTATTCAATCTAATCCACCTCATAAAAGCCTCTCTAGATGTACCCAATGAAAAGGAAATTAAACACCCTTTGCACTTAGTACCACTTAATTGTTATCGTTTAAAAACATTAATTTAGACATCTTAAAAGAAGAGACATGGAAAAGAATAAGCTCTGGTATTACACTAGCAGCCGGTAAGGATATGATACATGTCACAATCAACTAATTAAATGACATACCTAACACTCAATTCTCTTCTTTAAGTCCACCACAGGCTAAGTGATACCTTAAGAGTAAATGTCTTTCGCAGAGGGTATCTCGGAGGCAGCATTCACGGTGGTTAGCACGTTGGCTGGCTATTTCGTTCGGCTTTGATAGTTTCGGTCTTTTTTGTAGCTTTCTCATTTTCACATTCTCTTCACGCTGTCACCATGAAGAACAACAAATCCCTCACTGGCTAGAGTTGCAACTGCAGTTCTTAGCTGAATTGGCCAAATAAAGACAAATGACAAAAAAGGGTTTTTCATCAGTTTGATCATATTCATTTTTAATGGAGTGTGCAAGAAAGAGGCTTGGATTCTCACATCATGAAGGTGAATTTCACTGCCAGAGTTTTGCTTCTTCATTTCATCTAGTAACTGCAGGATTAATCAAGCAACGTGATCAATTAGTTAATTTTGGGGACTAAATGAAAGCTTTCCAGCTTTAAATCTACTAAACCAGCTTACCTCTAGCAATCGCATTGATGGTCCCCCAAGTTGTAGCTTATCCATTATTACGTTGCGTGTTGCTGATAACACACTCTCCCTCCTCATCCTTTCACTTGCAGAAACTCCAGTGGTGATAAGATCCATATCAATAGTTCCTTTAAAGAGAAAGGAACAAAAGGAAAAAATGGAAGGATTCATTAGATTGTTCTTATGGGGAAAAATGAATTCACAATAAAGAACCATGGCTGAAACATTACCTGTGGAGTGATCAGTTGCTGATTGCTGCATAGCAACTTCCAAAAGCCGGAATGCCTCAGTTACATCTCGCATTTCAACCTACAAACATCAGAATGGGTTGTCATTATTCTGTTCATAGTGAAATCAATTTAGATGTTAAGATAAATCTAAGCTGACTTAACTGTTTCTGAGAATCGAATACGAGCCAAGGCTTCACTAAGGCGTATCAGACTTTCAATTTGCCTTGGTGTTGCTGTGATGACCTGTTGACATATCGAAACACAGCAAAAGGGTTGAAAAAAGTTAGCAAGCTGGCATGCCTTAGATCATGTACTTAATCCATAATTAATCAATTCAGGGCAGCATCTTTCTAGCAATCAATGATTACACAGAAAAATTACTAACAAAGAAAAGAATGGGGGAGACAAAAAGTAAATGCATCTTACCTTTTTACTGCTGCCTGGGAAATTTCCTCTTTTCCTCATTTCAACATATCCTCGGGTTAGCTCTTCAGCAGCTTCATCAGATAATTTTGGGTGAATATTCTTGCGAGCATAGCTCACATATGCTGTTAATGTAGCAAGATCTATGACATCATGCTCAGCAATCTGCAAATAGAGGCAAGGGATTAAAATGAAAAACCACAGGAAAAAGAAATCCTAAACATGGTAGAGCGCAAGAGTTCGCCAAACCTCTGTGTCCTCAAAATGTAAAGAAACAATATGCTTAGCTAAACGCCTATCTGTCTGCTCGTCAGCCTTGTCGAGAATCAAGTAGATTAAATCAAATCTGGGAAACAAATACCAATTAGGATGGAATTGTTAAATGCATAATAATGATCCTGTACTTTTCAAGCAATATCATATCAATTTCTAGACAGTGCCAATAAGTACCACAAAGACTATTAAAATAGCACATTCAACAACATTTGAAACTAGATATACCATTTTAAGCATCTAAATCAAGATACATAGGCAAGGCAATGCTTATACAATAGCATTAAAGACATTTAGACCAGATAAAAATTAAATATGGTATATAAGACCTCTAAACCTGCTAAACCATAAAGTTGCACAGCACTTGGTAGCTGGTAGGCATTATCTTACCTGGACAGCAAGGTTGGAGGCAGGTGTATGTTGTCAATCACAGACAGACGCGGATTATAGCGCGAACCACTAGGATTTGCACAGGCCAAGACTGAAGTCCTTGCATTAAGAGATGCAATTATACCAGCTTTTGCTATTGAAACAGTCTGTTGTTCCATGACCTGGAAAATTGAAGCACAGTGAATCAACAGTAGTCAACTTTCATGGCATATATAAGAAGAAAACAAATGGTTAAAACATGGAAAGCGTTTAAGTCCTGAGTTTAAATATTTGACACCTCATTCTGGTGAAATACTACTCCCAAAAGAAGAAAGCACATAGCAACTTAATAATGCAAAACTGCTGATAGCCTAATATTTAGAACCGCCAAGACTTGGGATTTTAAGCACTCTAAGCATCTACAATTTTTTCATCTTCAACATAGGAGCAATGCACATATCATGTCGTAACAGGGAATAAGGCAAAGCATAACCGACCTCATGCAGCATGCTCCTTGCATTATCAGACATTTTATCAAATTCATCAATACAACAGATGCCTCTGTCACTCAGAACAAGGGCTCCACTCTCCAAAACCTGGAGGTTATTCAAAATTAAATGAAAATCAATCATCAATTTCCAATATTCCAACTAATACCAAGGTAAATAAGTAAAGCATATCATACAGTTTCTCCGGTTTCAGGGTCCTTAGCAACATAAGCAGTCAATCCAACAGCAGAGCTCCCCCTTCCACTGGTATAAATGCCACGTGGAGCAAGCTTGTGTATGTATTGGAGAAGCTGGGACTTGCTGGTTCCAGGATCACCAACCAGAAGGATATTGATGTCACCACGGAAGCTAGCACCAGATAGCAATTTCAAAGCATTCCCGCCAAAAAGCTACAATGAAAGCAAATAACTAGCTATTAGTATCTGAGCAAATATGAATGTCTAATACCACAAACAATACCTGGCAAAGAAGACCTTTCTTAACATCATCCAGCTCCCAAATGTTGGGTGCCAATGACCTTGTTAATCTTTCATATATATCTGGTTGTTTGGATAACTCTTTTAACTCTTCCACCTGCAGTTCAAAAAAGGTCATGACACAAGTAGCCAATATAACTGAATTTTGTGAGACAAGGATAGGCTATCAATCAGACCTTGTCTTCATCAAACTGGACATCATCATCAACCCTTTGTGACCCCTTATCAACTTCCATAGGGTCCTCAGCCGTCATTCTTGACTTATCAGTTTTTTTTATGTGAAGGCAATCTATGTATGTCTGCAAGCAAAGGAAAATAAAAACAAAACTTTATTGAAACGCTTAGAGTTCTATAAATCTAATAAAAGCATTAGAGAACACATGCCTTGAACAGTGATTTCACAGTTCTTTGTGTAGGCCCAACTCTGACACTCATAGCCCTGTAAATGCCAGTGACCTAGAGAAATAGAAAATAACATTAAGCAAACAACTGAAACTGCCAGGCTACTTGTGATCACAGAACATGATTTGATAAGTGTCTAACCTCAACCCTGTCCCCAGGTTTTCCAGCATCCACCAGCTTATCATGCATCAACAAGCTCACTGTGTGTGGTGTCCCTCCTTCTGGAATCTCATCTGGTGTCTCCTGGAGCCTCACAATCTGCTTATCAGCAAACCTGATGTTTGGGCAATAGAACCAATTAACTTTGGTCTCATAATAACTCAAGTAAGCATAAATGTTTGATGCCAAAGTAACCAAGCCAACTTATATAAGCAGCATCAAGTTAAAATGAACTCAATTGTACTGAATACACCTATAAAACAAGAAATTAAACATTTAAGCAGGTCCTAACATTACTACAACTAAGCAAGTTCACTTACAGTAAAACCTACTGAAATTCAAATATGTAGTTACCTGCATCTATTATGAACCAATGCCATCGAGTTCTTGGCAAGACACTCTTGCTTCAAGCAGGAAGTAGGCTCACTAATTCGACCTTATACCATCAAGGACAGCAAACAAATCCATTACCAACGTTACTCCAAAAATCAAACTTGAAAAATGAACATAACAAAAGACGCTTACCTCTATCCACAACAACAGGCTCAGAATGGTACCCACAAACAATACACCTAAACACTGCTTCCCTAATCTCAGGAATTATCGAACTACAACGAATAACCATCCCCTTTAGTGACACCATCTTCTCAATATCTAAAGTCAAACAAAGAAACCCCAATCAATCCAACACACACAGAAAAACAAAAAAGAACAACCTAAGGAAAAAGAGAAAAAGAAAACTGACCAGATGGGTTGAGATTTCTCATGGAAGTAGAGCTCTTCAGATTATGAATCCGAACTTGAACGTGTTTATCAAACAAAGGATTAATCACACTAACAATGTCCATCAAAACGATGTCAAAAATCGCTAAAACCTCAAGGGGATACCTCATCATTTTGTTATACAGATCAGAGTCATAATTAAAAACATCATGAGCATCAACGTCAATCCACTCTCCTTCTACTTCAAGAACTCTATGTATCAACCTCGTATACTTTCCTTCCCCGTAGATATCATTGCTTAATTCTTGGGGATCCCTGAAATGCTTGATGAACATCTGGATTGCATTTTTCACGTCTTGGACGCTAATATTGGTACCCCAAACGAAGGTAGGGGTCGCCTCCTCCATATCCTCGCCCCCCTCGGAAGAGGGCATCGAGAAATCGTCGGTGGAGGAAGGAGTGGCAGCGACGGCGGGAGATGTGGACTTGGCTGGGCCTGGGCGACGACCACGCCTGGTGGAACGAGCTGGGGTTGGGGTAGATGCCGAGTTGGCGAAACGAGAAGGGTTTGGAGGTGGAGTTCCGGCAGCGGATGAAGGAGTGGAGGCTTGACGGCGGCCACGCCGGCGACGATGAGCTGGGGAAGAGGTGTTAGCGATGGGGCTGGAGAAGGAATCATCAGGAGAGGAAGGACCTGAAAAGCAAAAAAAAAAAAAATACTTAGATCCAAATATAACTTAAAAACAAAAGAACCCTGTAAATTGCAAAGAGAGAACGAGAATTACCATTATTGAAATTAGAGGGAGAAGAACCGGAAGCCATGGCTACGAGAAAGAACAGAGGCAAAGAGCAACGGAAAGATTTTTCTCTGATACCGAAGTGAGAAATGCAAACGGTACTGCCTCATTGATGGTGAAAAGGGAATCTTATTAGGCGGGAAATCATCGATGATTTTCGCGCCATAATTGATGTGGGCTAATGAGCTTATGTTTGGGCTTTTTCGTACATTCAAATTTGCGAGTCTTTGGGGGCCCATTATTCACTCTCTAAATGAAATGGTTAGTAGTGCGCTTAATAGCTAATCAATCCTCGTACTCTTTGAACTTTTAAAATTTAGTCCCTTTGTTTAATTTAAAAATTAAAGTTGGATGATAGCACTATTTATGAGGTTTCATTAAATTTAAATATGTAAGATTTTGATATTTAAAGGTTTTATTTAAAAATTAATATTTAATTGAACACATATTCTAATTTAAATTGATTTTTTTAAAATTAGATTAAATTTCAAATCTCAATGATTATAATTACTGAGAGCATTAAACGTAAAATATATATTGTATATACATACAAATATAATTCATAAGTATATAATTATGTATAATTATTAATTAGATTCAATAATCTAACTTAATTATTATGTTTTATTTCTTAATATATTCAATAAAAACAATAATTAAGAAGACTTAAAATATAAAAATCTTATCCCGTACGAATTGATGTACCCAGTTTCTTACTGTAGAAAAAGAAAGATATTTTTTTGGTATAATGATTTATTTGGCTCTCCAATTTTAGAATAAATCATTTTAGTCCTTCATTTATATTTTATCTCTTTTAACCTTTAAACTTGTGTTGTTTGTCAAATCACTCCAAAATAAATAGAAATTTGCTAACTTGGCATATACGTGTATTGCCACATGGACGCCATGTTGATAATTAATTAATTTTAAAAATTTAAAATTTTATAATAAAAAGGGTATTAAGAGTGTTCTAGAATTTTATAAAAATGTAAAAAAATTTCCAATATTTTTATTTTAAAATTAATCAATTCCTAATATAAAATACACATAAAACATCACGTGGATGTTAACAAAGTTAATAAATATTATTCACAACAAAAGAGAGTGCAAAGGGCAAAGATTTTGTTATCATTTTAACCTTAGGATTTTATTATTATTATTATTATAATTGTTAATGGGTGCTCGAGTTGGGCCTATACATAATATCAAAATATTTTGAGTTCGTTTGTTTTATGAAAATGGTTTTTGAAAAATGATTTATTTTTTGAAAAAGTTAATATTTTCGGTGTTTGGATAAATTTGTGTAAAATATTTTTCGTTGTTTGACAAATTTTTAAAAATATTTCATAAAAGTCATTTTCAATGAAACAAACATACAGTTGAGATTTTCTCATCTTTTCATTATTTAATTGAGTTTATTTTATATCTATAAATTCATATTTTACATTGTTTTTGCATATATTAAAAATATTTTGTTAAATTTAGGTTTATTACAACATTGTTTTCTAGTTACATGACTACCAAGTGAGTATTTTTATTTAAAAATGTGACATCAACACTTAATTCAACAATTAAACTTGATTTTCAAATCAAAAGTAGAGAGACTAAATTTGTGAAGAGTACATAGACTTATAATATATTTTAACCTTTATATTGCAAAACATTTATTATTTTCAATACTATTATGCGAAGAATATTATTTAAAATTATTATTTTTAAATTTTATTATTAAAATAAAATTAAAATATTAAACAATTTATTAAAATATTAAATTATATTAATAATTTATTATATGACTAAATATAAATAATTAAATATATATGTTTAATAATATTGAAAATATAATATTTTAATATTTTTAAATATTTTAAAAATAAAATTTATTATCAATATAATAATATCAAGCTTGATTTAAGTTAATTTTTATATAAAAATAAAATTACTTATAAAGAAACTCTTTTCCGGAAAATAACTTATATTTTTCAAAAGGGTAAGTCATTTTACAGTAAAAAAAGGCGTATTTTACGTTGACCTGTAAATCATTTTCCGTCGACCAAGCTATTTTTTGTGAAACAAGCACAAGAAAATGCATAAAATATTTTCCGTAAAACCTTTTACATGTAAACAAACGAACCTTTTTATGTTTGTCTAAGTTTGGTCCGACATATAAGTTTAAAATTTTGTCCAAGCCCATCTATGTTTGTAAATGACCATCCCGAGCTCGTTTTAGACCCATCCGTATTATTTTTTAAAATATATTTATATTATTTTTAATTTATATTTATTAATTTTATATATTTTTATTTATTAAACTTTTTTATATAGTCATCTTGACATTTTTAATCTTTAATCTTTATGTGTTATAAATAACATAATATAAAAAAATTACTATCTTAAAAATTGGTCGAGGTATTTAAGACTGGAGGCCAACTCATATTTTAAACAAGTCTAATTTTTTTGTCCTAACCCATTTTCCAGACCTACTATTTTTATCCCAAACCTCCCAAATTTCGAGTGAGCCTTCAGCCTTAGATGTGTGGCACAGTCCATAAACAGGTCTATTCTAATAATCATCCTATCCTAAACACATAGGTCAAGTTCTAAACTAGATTTGTCAACCTTGATACTGTAATGACCCAATAGTCATGGGTGTCGGAAAGTGTATTTCCGAGACTCCGTTATCGTAAATCGAATTCGTAAATATTTACTAAAAATATTGACGAAGTTAGTTGTATAGTTAATTAGGTTTTAGTTGTATAGTTAATTAAGTTTTGGTTAAGTGAATTTGCATGAATTAAGAGTAATTAAATAAAAGAATTAAATTGCATAAATTGAGAATGTTAAATTATAGATTAAAAATTTAAAGGGACTAAAGTAACAATTATATCATTGTCTTAAAATGAGGCGGCATAATGTGTATACTATTATAAAATTTAAAGTTAAAATATATATTATAATATTATAATATTAAATCTTAATTATTAAGTATATATATTATATTATAATAATAAAATAAGTAATAAAAAGAAATAGAAAAAGAAAGAAAGATAGAAACAAAACGAAACAGAAAGAAGAAAGAAAGAAAAAGAAAATGGAGAAAGGAGAAAGACGAAGGGCCGTAGGGGTTTCAAAGTTTCATGTTTAATTGGTTAGTCAATTTAGTCCCTTTTTCTTGTAATTTTTATGTTTTTGGAATGCCAATGTTAAATACTACCCGACCCATGTCGAAATTTTAGAAATTATTGAGTTTTTAAGTGTTGTCTATGTTGAATAATTTTAGAATTAGAGATTAAATTGATAGATTTTATGTTAGAAATGAAAAAGGATTGAATTGTAAAATAAATTGTAAATTTTGAGTAATAGGGACTAATTTGTGAAAATTTTGAAATTTATGGATTTAAGTGAAAATATAAAATTTAAAATTTTATAATAAAAAGGGTATTAAGAGTGTTCTAGAATTTTATAAAAATGTAAAAAAATTTCCAATATTTTTATTTTAAAATTAATCAATTCCTAATATAAAATACACATAAACTCACGTGGATGTTAACAAAGTTAATAAATATTATTCACAACAAAAGAGAGTGCAAAGGGCAAAGATTTTGTTATCATTTTAACCTTAGGATTTTATTATTATTATTATTATAATTGTTAATGGGTGCTCGAGTTGGGCCTATACATAATATCAAAATATTTTGAGTTCGTTTGTTTTATGAAAATGGTTTTTGAAAAATGATTTATTTTTTGAAAAAGTTAATATTTTCGTGTTTGGATAAATTTGTGTAAAATATTTTCTTGTTTGACAAATTTTTAAAAATATTTCATAAAAGTCATTTTCAATGAAACAAACATACATTGAGATTTTCTCATCTTTTCATTATTTAATTGAGTTTATTTTATATCTATAAATTCATATTTTACATTGTTTTGCATATATTAAAATATTTTGTTAAATTTAGGTTTATTACAACATTGTTTTCTAGTTACATGACTACCAAGTGAGTATTTTTATTTAAAAATGTGACATCAACACTTAATTCAACAATTAAACTTGATTTTCAAATCAAAAGTAGAAGACTAAATTTGTGAAGAGTACATAGACTTATAATATATTTTAACCTTTATATCGAAAACATTTATTATTTTCAATACTATTATGCGAAGAATATTATTTAAAATTATTATTTTTAAATTTTATTATTAAAATAAAATTAAAATATTAAACAATTTATTAAAATATTAAATTATATTAATAATTTATTATATGACTAAATATAAATAATTAAATATATATGTTTAATAATATTGAAAAATATAATATTTTAATATTTTTAAATATTTTAAAAATAAAATTTATTATCAATATAATAATATCAAGCTTGATTTAAGTTAATTTTATATAAAATAAAATTACTTATAAAGAAACTCTTTTCCGGAAAATAACTTATATTTTTCAAAAGGGTAAGTCATTTTACAAAAAAAGGCGATTTTACGTTGACCTAAATCATTTTCCGTCGACCAAGCTATTTTTTGTGAAACAAGCACAAGAAAATGCATAAAATATTTTCCGTAAAACCTTTTACATGTAAACAAACGAACCTTTTTATGTTTGTCTAAGTTTGGTCCGACATATAAGTTTAAAATTTTGTCCAAGCCCATCTATGTTTGTAAATGACCATCCCGAGCTCGTTTTAGACCCATCCGTATTATTTTTTAAAATATATTTATATTATTTTTAATTTATATTTATTAATTTTATATATTTTTTATTTATTAAACTTTTTTTATATAGTCATCTTGACATTTTTTAATCTTTAATCTTTATGTGTTATAAATAACATAATATAAAAAAATTACTATCTTAAAAATTGGTCGAGGTATTTAAGACTGGAGGCCAACTCATATTTTAAACAAGTCTAATTTTTTGTCCTAACCCATTTTCCGACCTACTATTTTTATCCCAAACCTCCCAAATTTCGAGTGAGCCTTCACTTTAGATGTGTGGCAGTCCATAAAAGGTCTATTCTAATAATCATCCTATCCTAAACACATAGGTCAAGTTCTAAACTAGATTTGTCAACCTTGATACTGTAATGACCCAATAGTCATGGGTGTCGGAAAGTGTATTTCGAGACTCCGTTATCAGAATCGAATTCGTAAATATTTACTAAAAATATTGACGAAGTTAGTTGTATAGTTAATTAGGTTTTAGTTGTATAGTTAATTAAGTTTTGGTTAAGTGAATTTGCATGAATTAAGAGTAATTAAATAAAAGAATTAAATTGCATAAATTGAGAATGTTAAATTATAGATTAAAAATTTAAAGGGACTAAAGTAACAATTATATCATTGTCTTAAAATGAGGCGGCATAATGTGTATACTATTATAAAATTTAAAGTTAAAATATATATTATAATATTATAATATTAAATCTTAATTATTAAGTATATATATTATATTATAATAATAAAATAAGTAATAAAAGAAATAGAAAAGAAAGAAAGATAGAAACAAAACGAAACAGAAAGAAGAAAGAAAGAAAAGAAAATGGAGAAAGGAGAAAGACGAAGGGCCGTAGGGGTTTCAAAGTTTCATGTTTAATTGGTTAGTCAATTTAGTCCCTTTTTCTTGTAATTTTTATGTTTTTGGAATGCCAATGTTAAATACTACCCGACCCATGTCGAAATTTTAGAAATTATTGAGTTTTTAAGTGTTGTCTATGTTGAATAATTTTAGAATTAGAGATTAAATTGATAGATTTTATGTTAGAAATGAAAAAGGATTGAATTGTAAAATAAATTGTAAATTTTGAGTAATAGGGACTAATTTGTGAAAATTTTGAAATTTATGGATTTAAGTGAAAATATGGAGTTAAATTTAGTTTAAAGTGAAATTTGTATAAAAATATAAGATTAATTGTAAATAAATAAAGTTAGTCTTGGTTTAGGGACTAAATTGAAAATTTGGCAAATATGGAGTCAAAATTTAAAATATTTAATATGAAATTGAATTGTGTTATACTGATGAAATTTAATTGTTTTAATTCTGTAGCTAACGTTGTACAAGAATCATCTACTAAAAAGGGGAAAGGTAAAGTCGACGAGGAATAACTCGGAATTTATGGTTTGTATTTCTATAACCCGAACTTAGTTATTAATTGTTGTATTTTGATTAAATGTTTATGGTAAGTGATTGAGGTGAGTATTTGGCATTTTGATATTGAATTGAATTTATATGTATATGTGATTATATGAAAAATGAATATTAGATATTAATTGTTTTTGAATTGTGAAATTAAACCCTATTAACTGTATCGGGCTGAGTCGGATATAGATGGCATGCCATAAGATTGGAAGAGTTCAGGGATTTCTTCAACTTCGAGTCGATGAGACACTGGGTGTCAATTTACTACTTTGGATTAATTCAATGAGGCACTGAGTGTCAATTTATTACTTTGAATTATCCGATGAGGCACTAGGTGCCAAACTGGTGTATTTTGATTGGATCCGTGTATTCGTCCGAGTCCGAGTCGTGTTAATAAGGGTAAATGAATAATAAAGTTTTATAATTGATATTGAAATTGTATGGTATGAGAAATGAAAGTGAAATAGTGAATTGAAAATAGAATGTGAAATATGCTGCAAATATATGGAATATATGAGTTACATACTCATAAAATGAATATGGAATATAATGCAATTGTATAATGAAATGTGAAATAAAGTGTGAAAAGCTATTTATATAGCAAGTATGAGAATTAGATATTTGTGAAACAAATGAAATATGATATGGTTGTTGTAATATTTAAATATTAATATGTGTTTATATTTCAATTGTATATTTGTAATTTCTTATATTTAAATATTCAGATCATAAAAATACCATTGTGTTTTACTCAGCGTACGGTTTTGTTTTCCATGCACAAGTTAGGTACTTAATTTAGATCGCCGATTTAGCATCCAACAACGGTCCTGATCTCAAACGTGGTGATGCTTATCCTTTTGTGTCGGCGTGTACCCAGGGTGTCTAACTATTAGATATTTTGTGAATTAATTGTAATGAGATTATAAGTTTAATATTGGTTGGTTATAAACATATGAATATGTGTTTGTGTTAAAGCTATATTATGGCATGTTTAATTGATGTTTAAGTGTTCATAAACTAGGCAAATGAATTGAATTAGGTATGTTTATGATTTAGATTCGAATGATGTTTTGATGATATGAATTAATGATATAATTGTGGTACCAATGAGGGTACATTGGTTAGGCACCTAGGATGATTGTTTTGACATGTTTTGAATTTGTTTGATTGTGATTTGAAATAGTTAAAAGAATGATTTTTGAGTTGCTTAGTGTGCAAGCTTGTAGGGAATGGTAAACTTGTTGTTTAAGGTACATTTTGAGTCAACACGGCTAGACACACGAGTGTGTGACTGGGTCGTGTGAAACACACGGCTAGCACATGGGCGTGCAAGACCATTTCGAAAGGGCACACAGTCTGTCACACGGGCGTGTGGGTCGGCCGTGTGACCCAATTTAAAGAGTTACACGGGTATAGACACAGGTTGGGGCACACCCGTGTGTCCCTATTTCGAATACCCACACAGCCTGAGAAACGAACATGTCTCCTGACCGTATGAGTCACACGGCTGTGTGAACCCTGCAGCTTTGAAAAATTTTATTATTTTTCGAAAAAATTTCTGAGTTTTTGAATTAGTCCCGATTTGTCTCTAACGTGTATTTTGGGCCTCCGGGGCTCGAATAAGGGACAGTATGTATGAGTTTAATTGGTTTTTGACCTGAATATTATAGGACAAGAAATGTTTGAAATTTATGTCTGTTTGATAGATAAGTTTCGGTAATGTTTCGAAACCCTATTTCGACAACAGATGTGGATTAGGGGTGTTACAGATACAACTCACTTTATTATTGAAAAAATAATAAAAATAATTTTATATTAATATTTATATATTTTCATAATTAAATTCAAATAAAGTATTTATTATTTTCTAAATAATAAAACCAATTATTTTGAAGGATTGGTACCTTAATTAGGGGTGAGTATTCGATCGAAACTATAAAAAAATTTTGAGTTAGACAAGTTGACGAATCCTATTTTAACAACTGAACTCAATTTGAATTTTTTTCGAATCGAATCTAATTGAGTTGAAAATTTTAAAGTCAAGTCGAGTTAACAAATCATATTATTTATACTCAATGTTGCGTTTACATGGAACGATTATTTAAATAGTAGACAAAGGATAAGATTATTTAATTATATAAACAATATAATGGCTTTGCCTTTTAACTTAATGGGTAAATAATTATCAAAACAACGTAGTTTTGCCTTATAATTTCATGGTTTTTACTTTTAACTTTAGAAAATGTAAACATTTATCAAAACGACACAATTGTGCCTTTTCTTATTCGGATTTTCGGATAACTCGAATTGTGTAATTCATATTCGAGTTAAACTAAAAAATTTGATTTTCTTATTCGAGCTGATCCGAATAACTCAATTAACTTAAATAACTCGAACTATTTAATTCAAAATTTGAATTTTTTATCGAATTTTTCGAATCGAATCCTGCTCACCCCTAAATGAAAGTTAGAAATAATAAACTAACCTTTTAAATATTAAATGGGATTTCGATCTTAAACAAACCTAACCTTTGATGAAGTTTATTCTTATATAATATTTTTTTGTAATATTCTTTTTCCAAGTAGAAATGATATTATTCTAATTTTTTCATTCAAAAGGGCATAAAATTTTTTTCCTTTAGTAAGAGTAATTGCGTCTTTATTACAACAAAAAAAAAGTTAAAAGTCATCGTAATTTAAAAATTAAAATTCTTTCAATATTAAAAATTATTGATTGAGTCTTTAGTTCGATTGGTATAGACATTGTTGTAAATGTAAAAGGACGTGAGTTCAAATGCACTGAAGTGTATCATCTTCCCTAAACTTATATGTCAAAATCGGGCCTTACAATTTTTATTTGGTCTAATTATGCTGTTTTTTTTTTTTTACTCTTTGAATTTTTTTAAATTTAATCTATTTATTTTTAATTTTAAATTAAAATCTCCCTGATAATATTGCTAACTAAATTTTGTACATATTGAATATTTAATGAAAATTCATTCACAGTTTTATGAATTGTAGTTTAATTTTAAAACAGACAAGGATAAGGATTAAATTCCTGAAAAATAAAAACAAGTGGACTAAATTTCAACAGTCTGATGGTTACAAAGACTCTGGACATAATTAAACCTTTTTATTTCTTAAAACTGTGATGAATATTAGATATGTATTAGGGCAAATACAAAGCGATCACCTGCTATAACCAAAGAAGGCAGAGGGAAATGGGAGTTCCAACTCACTGAAAGTGAGTAAAATTTGCAAGAACAAAAAGTTATTTTTTTTCCTAAAGCAATTTTACCCTTCTTCCCTCGCAGTTACTAAGGCTTTGGTTGGTGGAGGAAAAACTGCGTACTAGGTGACATGAAAGCATTAAAGGGAGATGCATACGCGAAGGGAAGAAGAGTTTCTACAGTAGCCGAAGTAGTTGTGGTAGCCATTGTTAGAGGGTCGGCAGCAATGATTTGATTCGGCTGCTGTTGCTGCAAATGTGTCTGATCTCGAGAGGAGCTTTCGCCTAATGAGTGGTGAGGGCCTTGATCATAGAGAATACCCTTGAACACACGTCCTTCAATGTTCACACTTGTCCTATAAGCATATTCATCATCTGCATCTTCCACGGAGCTCACTCGAACACACTGGAATGTCGCCGGAGAAATCACTTCCGCCGGAAATTTCCCCACTTCTAACCCTAAACAAGGACAACCAATAAAAAGAAAAGAAAGATATAACAGCTGCTAGGGTTCCAATCAGTCAACACAGTACAAATAGATCTATGTATGTGTATACATGGAAAAGGGCAAAGGTATAGGTGTGTACCTGAAGAAGGATTTTGTCTAAGCCTTGTAGGGTTACGAGAGATCTGTGGGTTTTGTCTAATCCTTCTATAGGCAGGAACCCAAGTGCTTTTGATATGAGTTTGGCACTGATACCCTTTGCTCCTACAACAAGTCCGGCACCTCGTGAACCCACATTCTTTCTTGGCTTTGTTGCCACAGTCTTCACACCTTGTGCTGCCTTGCCTCAACATCATCATCCTCCTTAATTCATTCATTCAAACACTTGCTTAAAACCCAATTCATTTTTCCAGTTTCAAAAAAACAAATTTCATCTTGGATCTTCTTCAACCTCTAGCTCGCCTTATTTTTATAGTGACAATTAGGGAAGATGGTGGTGTTTTATCTTGATTTGGTTTGTGTTTATGGGTTGTTTTAGACATGATTTTTTTAGTGGTTTTTATAAAGCTGTGAAACCAGAAAAAGTAGGATTTTATTTTGGTTAAAAGATGCACCAAGTCCCTCTACTCTGCGTAAGTTTAGAATTTAGTCACACTTCTTTTATTTCAAAATATTTAATCTCTATTTTTCAGATTTAAAAATATAAATCCAATAATTAGCAATATTAAAATTATGAATTCATCGCAATATCAATATGTTTTAACCTTCCATTTTTTCTTTGGTTTCCATTATATGTCAAATCCTAAGTTATAGCAAGAGAAGATTCTAGGAGGAGCTGGCATGGCCCCGACCCCCTTAAAATAAAAAATTGTCATTTAGACCCTCTAAATTTTTTAAAATTTTAAATTAGTAAATGTAAAATTGTACTTTGTCACCCTAAAATTATAAAAATTATAAAAATATAGACTATAAAAAATTAAAATTTTATTCGACCCCCCTAAAAAATTGTTCTGGCTTTGCCCCTGGTTATAGGGTCTAACATTTTTTTGGGTGCTTGTCATTTTGAGACATTTATTTTTAACATTAAACATGATGATGTTTTTAGGTCAAAGTCTAAGTGGAATCTCTATATTGTTATATAAAATTTAAATTAAGAGATGGATGAAATTTATTGTTAAATTGTAACGATATCATAATTTGAATAAATTTTTAATGTTTAAAAATTATTCTAAAATAAAATTTAATAGGAAAACTAAAATTAACTTTATATAGTAATGTAATATTATCTTTTTTAAAATTACTTACATATTATTCAACATCGTAACAATCTCAAATTTCAGCATTAATCGAGTCATGTCAGTTTAACGGTTGGCACTTATCAAGTCATCTCACTTTATTGGTAAAAAGTAAATTTCTGATAAATTAATCCAATGACGTAAGATTTGATAACATAACGAACAGAGGAAGAATTGTATGAAACAGAAACACCATGTCATTTGTATCCATTTTTCAGTAGTTTAATGCCACATCAGCATTTTTATCTTGAGTTTCAGTATTTTCATTTGTCAAATAACCTTAACGCCCATATAATTTTATATTGAACTGTATCAATTTTACTCTCAACCTTTAATGAATTCGATCAATTTCATCCTTAAATCGTAAGGACAAGATAATTAAAATTAATAAAGCTCTTGACATTTAATATATTCTTTCAAATAACATTCTAATTCTAATTATTTATTAGTACTTATTACTATAATTATTACAATGTTACCATTTTTAGCGAGTCAAATAAAGATTGAAAATTGAATAAATTCATCCCCAAAAAATAGTAAATTCAATCAATATCATAATATCACTATATATATAAACTAACAAAAAATAACAAGTTTTTAGTTATTTTGTTATGATTCTTATTATTACCGACCCATAACTCGAATGGATCCCATATCAAGTTCGCGTGTTGAGCTCGGACAGCGAGCTCGCATGGTATTGAATGTTCACACAAGGGGTACATACATCCTCCTGTAAGATCACATGTAAGATCGCACATAGACCATATAAACACATGATAAACCTAGAGTACGTGTTGATATACATAGAATTTACTCTAAAATATCACGACAAAAACACCCAACAATAGAGTTTTTAGTTTTCGCTGTTTTTATCTTTACAGATAATGATCCTATACGTCATCCTATATATCTATCACGGCAAAAGCTGTTTTAACATCGACCTGTTTAAATTAAATGATTAGATCTGTCCTCATCCATTTTGCTTACTTTCTTCGTAGTAAATTCAAAAGAGAGAATGCAATTGCTGAAAAAACAAAAAAAGTGTAAATTTTATTTTCCAACTGTTATCCACTTTCCACAAAAATGATAAACATAAAGAAAAGCTGTGATGCAATTGGTTTATGGCAAATTTTTGAGTTGCATGATTTTTAATTCGGTTAATATCAATATTATTGTTAGTAAAGGAGGACGTGGGTTCGAAAGTAGAGTTATTTATGGGTTGGGCGGGCCTAATAAACTTGCTCGACTGGACTAAATAATTAATTTTATTTTTATATAAAAAATTTAAAATATAATACACCAAATACACTAAAAATATTAAAATAAATATTTTCTAACAAATTGAAAATAGTTTTTTAAAGTCTTTATACTTAAATAACATTAAGACAAGTACAACTTAACAAGCAAATACCTCTAAAATACTAGCAAAATTAACAATAAAACAAGTGTTATACAATATCCAAACATTAACAACAAAATAGTAGCAACATAGTAGTGAAATTATAGCAAAATAGTGGCAAAAAGTGGGAAAACAATAGCAAAATAGCAGAGATTTTTTATTGCAAATTGGTTGAAATGGGCAAAAAATCTTACCCGAGGCTTGACCTATTTTTAAATGGGCATTATTTTTACCCGAGCCCTACTATTTTTCAGGCAGCCCGTCCATGGACAACTATATTTGAAGGCAAGTACACTTATCATTTTATTTAAGGAATGGAGAATAATTATAGGTAATTTTAAGCATTGTATAAAGAAAAGTTTAATTCTAATATTGTAATCTATTTCTTTCTTTCTTTTTTATTGTGTTGTATTTTATATGAGATGTCCACCAATATAAAAGTTCAACCTTGTAAGGATGAACACCACAACTTGTCCTAAACTTTGGCGATATAATCCATTTATATTGGGAAACCTCAAAAGCACCCATCAATCCATCACATCTAAGAATTACTCATCTGGTATTCTCGGAGTTAAATCTAATTATACCCTAGATTATCATCCACCACCTAACCACGACACTTAAGCTTGATAGATGGAACCCATGACCCTTCTTTTCTTATAAATACCTCTGACGAGAGAGAAAGAAAGGGCATTAATGGACTTTACCCTACTAAAATCTCTTTTCACCATCTCTATAGCCTTCTAAGAATAGCATCTTTCTACGTCTCTCATTGTGAATCACCCTCCATTTGACGACTCTTCACAACCCTTACAATGTGAATATCAATTGCAAGTAATTTTATTGCTTCAACCTCTAGCTCGCCTTATTTTTATAGTGACAATTAGGGAAGATGGTGGTGTTTTATCTTGATTTGGTTTGTGTTTATGGGTTGTTTTAGACATGATTTTTTAGTGGTTTTTATAAAGCTGTGAAACCAGAAAAGTAGGATTTTATTTTGGTTAAAAGATGCACCAAGTCCTCTACTCTGCGTAAGTTTAGAATTTAGTCACACTTCTTTTATTTCAAAATATTTAATCTCTATTTTTCAGATTTAAAAATATAAATCCAATAATTAGCAATATTAAAATTATGAATTCATCGCAATATCAATATGTTTTAACCTTCCATTTTTTCTTTGGTTTCCATTATATGTCAAATCCTAAGTTATAGCAAGAGAAGATTCTAGGAGGAGCGGCATGGCCTCAATTCTTAAAATAAAAAATTGTCATTTAGACCTCTAAATTTTTAAAATTTTAAATTAGTAAATGTAAAATTGTACTTTGTCACCCTAAAATTATAAAATTATAAAAATATAGACTATAAAAATTAAAATTTTATTCACCCCCTAAAAATTGTTCGCTTTGCCCCTGGTTATAGGGTCTAACATTTTTTGGGTGCTTGTCATTTTGAGACATTTATTTTAACATTAAACATGATGATGTTTTTAGGTCAAAGTCTAAGTGGAATCTCTATATTGTTATATAAAATTTAAATTAAGAGATGGATGAAATTTATTGTTAAATTGTAACGATATCATAATTTGAATAAATTTTAATGTTTAAAAATTATTCTAAAATAAAATTTAATAGGAAAACTAAAATTAACTTTATATAGTAATGTAATATTATCTTTTTAAAATTACTTACATATTATTCAACATCGTAACAATCTCAAATTTCAGATTAATCGAGTCATGTCGGTTTAACGGTTGGCACTTATCAAGTCATCTCACTTTATTGGTAAAAAGTAAATTTCGATAAATTAATCCAATGACGTAAGATTTGATAACATAACAAGAGGAAGAATTGTATGAAACGAAACACCATGTCATTTGTATCCATTTTTCAGAGTTTAATGCCACATCAATTTTTATCTTGAGTTTCAGTATTTTCATTTGTCAAATAACCTTAACGCCTATATAATTTTATATTGAACTGTATCAATTTTACTCTCAACCTTTAATGAATTGATCAATTTCATCCTTAAATCGTAAGGACAAGATAATTAAAATTAATAAAGCTCTTGACATTTAATATATTCTTTCAAATAACATTCTAATTCTAATTATTTATTAGTACTTATTACTATAATTATTACAATGTTACCATTTTTAGCGAGTCAAATAAAGATTGAAAATTGAATAAATTCATCCCCAAAAATAGTAAATTCAATCAATATCATAATATCACTATATATATAAACTAACAAAAAATAACAAGTTTTTAGTTATTTTGTTATGATTCTTATTATTACCGACCCATAACTCGAATGGATCCCATATCAAGTTCGCGTGTTGAGCTCGGACAGCGAGCTCGCATGGTATTGAATGTTCACACAAGGGGTACATACATCCTCCTGTAAGATCACATGTAAGATCGCAATAGACCATATAAACACATGATAAACCTAGAGTACGTGTTGATATACATAGAATTTACTCTAAAATATCACGACAAAACACCCAACAATAGAGTTTTTAGTTTTCGCTGTTTTTATCTTTACAGATAATGATCCTATACGTCATCCTATATATCTATCACGGCAAAAGCTGTTTTAACATCGACCTGTTTAAATTAAATGATTAGATCTGTCCTCATCCATTTTGCTTACTTTCTTCGTAGTAAATTCAAAAGAGAGAATGCAATTGCTGAAAAAACAAAAAAAGTGTAAATTTTATTTTCCAACTGTTATCCACTTTCCACAAAAATGATAAACATAAAGAAAAGCTGTGATGCAATTGGTTTATGGCAAATTTTTGGAGTTGCATGATTTTTAATTCGGTTAATATCAATATTATTGTTAGTAAAGGAGGACGTGGGTTCGAAAGTAGAGTTATTTATGGGTTGGGCCGGGCCCTAATAAACTTGCCTGGACTGGACTAAATAATTAATTTTTATTTTTTATATAAAAAAATTTAAAAATATAATACACCAAATACACTAAAAATATTAAAATAAATATTTTCTAACAAATTGAAAATAGTTTTTTAAAGTCTTTATACTTAAATAACATTAAGACAAGTACAACTTAACAAGCAAATACCTCTAAAATACTAGCAAAATTAACAATAAAACAAGTGTTATACAATATCCAAACATTAACAACAAAATAGTAGCAACATAGTAGTGAAATTATAGCAAAATAGTGGCAAAAAGTGGGAAAACAATAGCAAAATAGCAGAGATTTTTTATTGCAAATTGGTTGAAATGGGCAAAAAATCT